>NC_051224.1:31305000-31500000 GCF_015220715.1 Pygocentrus nattereri
CTGTGAAAGACTGCACCATCAATAGTGCAACAATTCAAGAAGAACGTTTCTCAACGCTTTTCATCGTCTAGGGTACATAATATCATTAAAAGACTCAGAGAATCTGGAAAAATCTCTGTATGTAGGGGACAAAGCTGAAAACCAGTACTTGCTGGCCGTGATTTTCGGGTCGTCAGGCAGCACTGCATTAAAAACAGACAAGATTCTGTTTTTAATGCAGAAATTACTGCATGGGCTCAGAAACACTTATGAAAACCACTGTCTGTGAAAACAGTTAATCACTGCATCCACAAATGCAAGTTAAAACTCTAAAACGCAAAGAAGAAACCAGATATAAACAGGATCCAGAAATGCTGCCACCTTCTCTGGGCCTGGGCTCATTTAAAATGGACTGAAGGGAGGTGGAAAAGTGTCCTGTGGTCCACGAATCAACATTTGAACTTCTTTTTGGAAATCATGCACACTGTGTCCCCCGGGCTAAAGACCACTCAGCTTGTTATCAGTGCACAGTTCTAAAGCCAGTATTCATGATGGTTTAGGGGGGCATTAGTGGACATAAGGGGGGCATGTTTGATGTACACATCTGTGAAGGCTCCATTAATGCTGAACTATATATACATGTTCTGGCAACATATGCTGCCATCCAGATGACGTCTTTTTCAGGGAAGGCCTTGGATTATTTCAGCAAGACGATGTCAAACCACATTCTGCATATATTACAGCAGCACTGCTCTGTGTTAAAAGAGTCTAGGTGCTAAACTGACCTGCCTGCAGTCCAGACGTGTCACTACTGAAAACATATGGTGCATTATGAAATAAACAATATGATAAATGAGCCCCTGAACTGAGCAACTGAAATCCTGTGTCAAACAAGAACAGAAAACATTTCACTTTCAGAGCTACGGTAGCGTCTCCTCAGTTCCTAAACACTTGTAGTGTTGTTAAAAGAAGACGTGATGAAACACAGGAGTAAACCTGTCCCCGTCCCAACTTTTTTGGAACATGCTGTTGGCATCAAATTCAAAATGGGCAAATATTTTTCAAAAATCATTAAAATTTCTCAGTTTCAACATTTGATATGTTGTCTTTTTAGTATTTTCCTTTAAAAATATGATGTACATGATTTGCACATCATTGCATCCTGCTTTTATTTACATTCTCCACAGTGTCCTAACTTTTTTGGAAATGGGGCTGTATAATCTGTACAAATAATACAATTTTATCAACCATTTTAATTGTTTTTCAGATTGTTTTAGCCCCTTAAAAATGTTCATATTCGTCAGACCCTAGTCTGAAGTTTGCTTTTTCAGTTTTGCGCTGCAGTTATGAAGCTAATGTCGCTAACAAGCAACGAAAGCTCATACAGACAACATTCCCCAGTTAGCATTTGCAGTTAGCATATGGCAAAAATCCCTAAATCAATGCATATTTGCCTTAGACTGGGTTGATTTGTTAAGTAATCTTAAAAAGACTTGCTTTTGCGGTTTCTGACACTATACTGAATAGTGTCATCTATAAAATTGGACAAAAGTACATCACATAGCCCAAAACAACAGTAGCGGTTATCTTGAAGCCACTTGTATGTGTTTTTTTTACATAGAACAGTTTGTTACACAGTGGCAGAAACTGCATGAGCAAGTTTATATTTGATATGACTCAACAACTTGACACAGTTTGTGCTGAGTGTAGTGATGATTTAGGCATGCCACAATTAGCCCGATGCTACATTTCCACTACTTGTTAGCTACATTGGCCTTGTAGCTTCCTTTAGACACTTGTCTTGGCTGATGGGCTACATTTGGGGACAGCAGAAAACTGTGTATGTTTCTAAATTTTCAAACTAATCCATCAAGTCCATCATGATTTGACTTTGCGAGCCCTGCAAACACAAATTTGTGTGCGTTCTTTCTGTGCCACAGCTAACTTTCCATCTCTCGAGCTGACCCCTGTCACGCTCCAATCAGATTTCAGCCGGTGCCAAAAAGTGTTAGATCACATGATCATTAATAACGTCCAATGAGGTGGACACAGGGAAGGGTGGGTGAAGACCGATGGAGTGGCCATGTGTTCTGAAGGAGAGCGGCTAATGAGGCGTGACAATCAGCGAGAGAGAGAGAGAGAGAGAGCGAGGGAGGTGAAAAACATAGGAAAGAAAATAAAGCAAGCCAAAAAGCTGATCAAGCAACAAGAGGTCATTTATAGACATTAATTATTCACATTAAATGTTAAATGTTAATTATCCACATTAATTACTAAATGCTATTTATTTACATCATGGAAAACTTTAGACCAGACGCTGCGTTCACAAGGCCTCAGTGCATTTAACTGAACAACATCGCCATAAACCAACTGGAGTGAAAGTATTAACTGGAAACGCCAAACCGCCTTTGGCCTATTTACCCTTGAATTCCACCAATTTTTCCACATTTTTGTCAATTTCATCACTGAGGTGTAAACAAAGATACTCAAGAGTGATGTGATATGAAATGGTAAGTCATATAGAAATTTACCTAATTTGATTTCTTAAGACGGGTAGTGATAGGAACCAGGGAGCGGCAACGCAAATGTAGCCGTTTTATTTACTACAGAAAAAAAGAATGATGAACCTACGCATGTCTGAGTATGGCAACAACATTATAACACAACACTTAAAACCATTTTCACAGAGCACAATACGCATCAAAATATCTCAGCACACAAATGCAATGCAACGCAAGGGCACATTTTAAATACCATGCCACTTTAAATCCAAGTAAACAGCACTAATCACGCTCTCTTTGTAATAAAATATGCATTTAATGTTCTTTATGTGCTGACAATACCCATTATATATTTAGAAAAGCATCTCACTATGATTAAACTTATCATGATAACAACATATAGCCCACCTGAACTTCAGAGCTTTTACATGTAATGTTGATAAAGCTAAAATTAGTTGCCTTTACCCTAAATTGATATTAAAAAATAAGTTTTATCTATCGTAAAACAATGCCTCAGATATCAGCCAGTGTTTTCGTACCTTTCGTACCTTTTAGGGGCGTGATGTCTAGTTCCCATCACCACCACCGCGACACATTCTCTAGAAAATAGCATTTCATATCAAACTGCTTTGAATAACTTGGTTTACTTTAAATCTGATTAAATGTACAGAGATTGTATGAAATATTATAAAATAGGAGTTCCCCTTTAAACCCTTCAGATGTCTGGTTCCAAACATCATCCCTATGAACAATTCTGATTCAGTGAGCTTCTATAGAACCAAGCATTTTGCATTAAATCAAAGCCTATTTATGCTCATATTTTGAAAAAAATCATCTGAATTTGCCTTTAAGAGACACACATTCTTCAGCTTACATGGTCATATACCACCTACTGTGGCAAGGTAGGGGCCACATTTACCCATGACCACTGCTTGTGTGTGTTGAGTCCAGGTAGCACGACCACTACATCAATCTTGATGTACACTCAACTCGCACAGACTGATTTATGACCTCGGTTCCTCCTCTTTTCTCCTCTTGCACATCATGTTCTCTCTCCACTCGTAATGCCTTAATCACATTTCCTCAGGGCTGAGGTCCCAGACACACTGAATCTATCCCAGAATCTGTTTCTAGCTCTGAAATGCAGGTGAAGGTTCTCCTGTTCGTTTGCCTTTTTCTCCCAGAACTCCACTCGTTCAAAGTAAACAGACTTCACACTGAGAAAGAATAGCGTGCCATTCCTTTTAATAAGAGCTGAATAAAACCCAAGGCTGAAACGCTTCCAGGAGAAAAAAAAGGCCAGCCGAATACTTTAACAAGGGCTCTAAACTTTTACATAAACCCCAAAACCCTACACCACGAGAAGATCAGTTCATGCGAGCAACAGAACAATAGTTTGAAGCATTGTTGAAGAAGGCCTGAACCATTTTTTCCAAATGCATGTGTTTAGTTGTGGCATCCTCTTACGCCACAAGAAGTAGTTCCATCATTCCAGTCTGCTGAGTAGTTCCTCCACCATTGGCCAGCTGAAAAGATGGTTTGTTGGCCGTGACTGATTCAGAATTTGACATTATTCTTCCAAAGTGGGCTAAAGAATGGCCCCCAATACAAATGCTATCTGGGGTGGCACGGTGGTGTGGTGGGTAGCGCTGTTGCCTCACAGCAAGGAGGGCCAGGGTTCGATTCCCCGGCCGGGCGGCCAGGGTCCTCTCTGTGTGGAGTTTGCATGTTCTCCCCGTGTCTGCGTGGGTTTCCTCCGGGTTCTCCGGTTTCCCACAGTCCAAAAACATGCAGTCAGGCCAATTGGACCCCCTAGGTGTGAGTGACTGTCTGTGTCTGTCTGCCCTGCGATGGACTGGCGACTTGTCCAGGGTGTGTCCTGCCTTCCGCCCGATGACTGCTGGGATAGGCTCCAGCACCCCCCCGCGACCCTGGAGAAGTGGCTTAGAAAATGGATGGATGGATGGACGGACAAATGCTATCTTTTTCAATGCCTTCGCTTTTTCATTTTTGGATTTGTTAAAGCACGGTTAAGAGACGCGAGAGATGCACAATTGAAATCATCCTAGGACAGAATCAGATTTCTGCACTAAAAACATGCAATTGACAACTGAAAATAGGCTGATTCATCATTTTTAAGTTGGCTTAAAATATCTTTGCTGATATTTTGATGTAAATACTGTGAGCCATATAAAGGCCCTTGCACTGTATCTAAAGGGTCCTACACCTATACCAAAAAGTTGTAGACTCGGTTGTCTCGTTTTCGACGTAGTACATTATTTGGTTTGTGTTATTTAAATAAGCAACTTCTTATATAGTTACAAATAATAATAACATAATAATATTATAAATTGGCAGTTCTGGCTCATTATACAGAAAGTGATATTACGTATGCTGTAATATAGACTAATAAATGTACTGAAAATGTGCTACTATAGTTTATTTATCCCACACGGTTTGAGCTTTGGGTTTAAAAACAGGGCTTAAATAGACTTAAATGGACTTTCGATTGACTTGGCTTTTAATTATGTCTATTTTATTATTTAAAAATCAACCTTTCATTTTACATTTACGGCATTTTGCTGATGCTCCAGAGCGACTTAAAATTTGATCATTTTACACAGGTAGGCCAAGGTGGTGGTAGGAGTCTTGCCTAAGGACCCTTATTGGTATAGTGTAGGGTGCTTGCCCTGGTCGGGGATTGAACCCCAGTCTACAGCGTAGAAGGCAGAGGTGTTAACCACTACACTACACTACACTAACCAACATTATTTGTAACAACCAAAACAATCACAACACCACCCAAGCTTTACAAAATGTTTCAGTAGTTATTGTTTCATTCATGACAATTGTAGCTAATTCTAAGCATAATTTAAATGTGCCAGCCAGAACATGACCAGAAAACACAGCTTTTAACAGATCTACACACATAAAATCTAAATATTTTTCATTAAAATACACAAAGTTTCACTAATGTCATTTCTGAATGTAATGAACATTACATTACATAACATAATGTACCACCAATTCTTAATGTTACATCCATATATATATATATATATATATATATATATATATATATGAGGGTTTTTTTTTATTTTATTGCAACTATATATATATATATATATATATATATATATATATATATATATACATTAATTACACTACTATCTCAATTAATATTTAATATCTTGGGTTTATATAGATCTTAACTTAATCCTTAAATATCTACGGTCTGAATGTTTTTATTTTGCACTCTGAATACAGTTTCAAAATGTATTTTGAAAAATACATCTTTCAGGCTCAAAAAAGGCATAAAGTCATAAAAGTTTTAGTGTTGTGAAAGTCAACTTAACTGACATACCTAGTTGACTGCAGTCATTGTAAGAAAATAAGAAAAAGTGTTATTATGCATTTTGTTTCTTTAAGCTTAAAAGCTTTATTGTTTAGTTAAGTTTATTTAACCAGCCCCCCACATCCCACCTCAGCAACAAAGTACATTTCAAATCTGTGTGAAACACTGATACAGTACACGTTTCAGTCAATTACACTGACTCATCTGAACTGACCTCTAATGTAATGACAATCGCAGCCAGACAGGCCTAAAACTAAAGGCCTAATTTGCTACCACTTTTAGCACAAGCATAATGTCCTAGTAAAAACCAATTACACAGGCACTGGGTAAGGAATTCATCATTTTTCCGTCATAAGTCACGCTGCTGTCAGCGCTAACTGCGCTAAGCACTGAAATGAGTGAGTAATGTTGGTGGATTTGGCCGTTTCTGGATGGGTACAGAACAATAGTGAGGAACGAGGGCAAAGTGGAGACTGCAAGCCATCCACACACACACACACACACACACACACACACACACACACACACACACACACACACACACACAGCCCTCGGAGTTAAATAAACACACATAAGACACCTCTATCTTCCTCAGCCATCTGCTCATGCTAACTCTCTGTCTCTTGCTCTCTCCCTCTCTCTCTCTTTTTTTCTGTGGAATGTACAAGCTCCTTAACTGTCCAAAACTTTCTACCTCCCACTGCCCACAGAAACTGAGAGGCTGAGAGAGAGAGAGAGAGAGAGAGAGAGAGAGAGAGAGAGAGAGAGAGAGAGAGAGAGACCACCATTAGCAGCAGATCAGACAGATGGTACATTGACATCAATATCTGTACCTACAGAGACCAGAGGTTCACTCACTGTGTCGGTTGTGGGAAGGGAGGGGTGGGGGGTGGGACCCAAATTGTTAGAGAGAGTTACAATCAATTACCCCCTGTCTTTGTGGAGATGGGCAGGGGAGGGGAGGAAAGTTAAAAAAGAGTCGGACGAACAGAAAAGATGAAGCACACAGGGGCCGCTCATGCATAGCCTAAAGACGGGTGGAATAAAGACGTGACCAGGCGCCAAACCCTGGAACGTCAATGGAGCTAAATCTGAGCACGCAGACAAAAGAAACTCCAGCAGCTTCCCAACATCTGAGGGCCATTTCCTTTACAACCTGCACTTACTGGCACGTCATTCAAAGCCTATGTAACCTATAAATAAATCATGACATGTAACAATGATGACTATTGGGGCTCTAGTTTACCACAATTAACACTATCTTACCTGATTTTGTCCCACAGTGTATCTACTTTGGTAACATAGATAAGTATGTGGAACTTGAGCAGTCACTGTTCTAGTGGGTTCTTATTACTTTAACTGTAGAAGGAGCAGTATGCTAAGCCAAAACTGAATGGGTTAAGATGGAGCATTTGAACAAAATCACATACTATAAATGCTTTAACATTTTTCATGTAAAAGAATAGTCATTTTCTGAACACTGAGTAGCCTAAAGCGATTTCATACTGCTGTTATATGTTTAAGAGCTTTTAAACTCAAGTTATAGGAATTTAAAACAGCGCCTCATATACGTCTGTGAGCGCAAACAGCCTATGAGCTGCTCCGCTCACCAACCAATTGGCACTCAGAAGCGGTAATGCTGCTGCCCAAAACCCATTTACTATAGAAAAAAGGAAATATATAAGAACATTTTCTTTGCTTTTTTAGTGAAATACATCCTTCTACTTTCTCAAATTCAAGGAAAGTTTTAGATAAGTGATTAAAAAACTATTTTAACTTTTCCTTTTTAGCTATTGAGCTCCATTCCCTCACATTCATTGAGGACTTGATTGTGGGTGCCCTCTGGCATTTTGCAGTCATGCTTTTGATATAATGGGGGAAGCAGGAAGTGGCCAGGCTCCTCATAAACCAGTTCTGATATCAACATAACTGAGAAATCATGTTATAAAAGGGGAGTTTACATTTTTACCATTTTTGTAAACATTGTACAGACTCAAACAAGTTAATTCAGAGTGCTTTGGTGTGAAATGTGCTGTTCTACAGGAATCTGTCCAGAGTTATGTACAACAAGATGTCATAGGAACCAGGCATCTCAAGCAATGAATGCCTCTAACAGCCATCTCATAGAAAACTATTACTCAGTAAGGTAATGAATGCAAAGCCTTAGAAATTGGTTAATGAGTACAATAATTCGAGATCTTTTCATATATGTATAGTCATAACCATCCTTGTTTTGGAGAATAAATGGCTATATTTGTATTGTAAACATTGCAACTCTGTGTTCTGATAAAAACCATTGCTTAAAAAAATCTACCTACAATTAATCATTTCCCATCAAACCACTTTGAATAACTGCATCTCAATTTACAGACATTTCCAAAAATTGGTGGAATTGAAGCTATATTTAAAGGCAGAAGGCATCATTAAAGGAAGCAAAAAAGGGTTAAAGGAAAGAGCTCTACAGTAGTTCTGGTTTGGTCACCTGATCAAGTCATAAAGTACGGAATGCTCACAGAATTCACTTCAAATTCTGAGGAGTCTGTAATAAAAACATACATTTTAAGGATATTAAACATTCCAACGTAAGTGTTGCATGCATGACAGTATGCATTTAGTCTGCATAGATGATGAACTGCCAACCATTGACTTGTACACACACACTTCCCTGAAAGAAATGCACTCTGGAGAGGCGCTTTTTCCAAAGCAATAATACAAAACACGTTTCCTAACAGGAAGCACCACAGCAGCCCTTCTGGGCTGTGCCGAGCAAGAGGAAAAAAAATCCAATTTATACACGCGTATCATCAAGCCTGTAATAACATGAAATTTTTGGTTCCAGCTGAAATTTCCTAAACGCATATATAGAATCACATTTGGTTTTCATTTTAGGAGTGGCTTGGCCTCAGCCACCCCAAAAGCCAAGCTAAAGTTTTTCTCATTTTTTTTAGGCTGCACAGGATTTTAACTCCATCCCGAGGGGACAATTTACCAGGAGCGCAAGAGAACCATCACAGCGGTGCAATCGAACTTCAGCTTTAAGTATTTCTCCTCTTGCTTTCTCTGGAGAGAAAAAAAAAATCTATTCAACGGGACTTAGGAGGTCAGCCGAATTTAATGGTCACTTATTGCCCTCTGAGCTAAATCTGGTGGCACAAAGCAGGAGCCCTGGGACCACCCGGCACTAACCCGGCCCCAAGTGCTCAAATCCAGAGTAATTCCCTCTCGCTCTGTGGGAGACAGGTATCTGAGAGAGGCTAAGAGGCTACAACTCTCTCGCTCTTTTTCTCTTCCCCCAGCTTTCCATACTCTTTGTCCCAACCTCCTCCCGTTGTTTCTGGACTGAAAACAGCACTGAAAAAATTTACGATTCTCCGCTACACACTCCACCCCCTGTTGGGACGCGATTAATATCAGTAATCAGTAAAGCTGTCTGACGTCTTGATTTGTGGAATTCGCAGCAGCTGATAACGCAGCTCTGGCCGTTCACTGCAGGAACTCGGCACACAGGATGCAGCACACACACTTTCCTCTCCGAGACAAAACCCACTAAAGCTATCAGAGCTGTGCTTTCTCGGAGCTGGAACAATAAGGCTATCTTGCCACAGGCTCAAAACTCCTCCTAAAACAAAGCTGACTTACTCAAGTTAAAGATAATATACATTCAATGCACTCCAGACCTCTCAAAAATCAATGTGTAAATACATGGACAGAACTCAGAGATGTATGTGTGCTTTAACTGGACAATACCACTACCAGCTTTTCCATCAGAAACCTTCATATGAGTCCATCTAAACCAGGCCAATGGCTTCAGCATATGTTACAGCAGAGCACAGAATTCTCATTATGTTTCTTTGGAGCCCTTCTAGCACAATATGCAGGAACCATCAGCATCCAGACATATACACAAAAACAGATCTCAATTAAATTTCCCTGTAAAATGAAACCTAAACAAACAACACAATAACAGCTAAGCAGAAAAGCCAGTAAACCAAGGGTGACTCACCTCAGCTTTCTGAGTCCGGGGCTGGCTGGCCTCAGTCTCTATGGCATAAACGTCCAGTAGGTACAGGTCCACCCCCTGCTCTCTGTCCAGTTCTGTTGCTGTCTGGATCACGCCCGTGTGGCGCCCGATAGTGAACAGCCTCCCTACGGCCTTGCCGCCACTCCGGACAGACACGATGAAATACTCCACCTTGGTCCCCGAGCCACGAGGGCTGGATGCGTCCAAGGATATGACGTTGGTGCCAGGGGGCTGCCCTTCCTTCAGAATGGTGATGTACTTGGGCTGGGAGAAGACTGGCCCATCTGTTCCCTGGAGGATGATGGTCAGCTCTGTCCTGGACATCTTGCGCTCTGTGCCATGGTCGGTGGCAGAAACAGTCAGGCTGTAGATTAGCTTTGAAGGGATGAGCTGAGAGGCCACTCGTATGTCACCACTATACCTGTCCATGATGAAGGTGTCTGAGTCACCTTTAGCCAGCTCATACTCCACCTCTCCGTTTGCACCCTCATCTGGGTCAAAAGCCACGACCGTTGTAAGGATTGAGCCAATGACGATGTTGGCTTCAGCCACCAAGGCATTCTGGGAGATAAAGTTAGGAACATTATCATTTTGATCCGTGACCCATATTGTGACATTTTTCAGAGCAAACCGACGGAACTCGACAGGAACTGCTTGATCTGTTGCTTTGACAGTCAGCTCAAACATGTTGGAGAACTCTCGGTCGATCTCACTGCTGGTGAAGATGACCCCAGTGATAGGGTCAATACGGAAATGGCTTCCTCTAGGCATCTGCTGGACAATGGAGTACTCCAGCTGCCCATTAATGTCTGCATCTGTGTCATGAGCTGTAATGGTCATAATGGAGGTCGAAAGGGGAAGGTTTTCAGGGATGGACTTAAAAATATCACCTGGGGTGAAAACAGGGGGATTGTCATTGAAATCTCGCACGTGAATAACAAGAGGGATGGAGGAGGATCTGGGTGGCCTGCCATTGTCCTTGGCAGTGATGTTGAGTTTGTAGACAGACTGAGTTTCATAGTCCAGCTTTCTGACAAGGAAAATGCTGCCAGTACTGGGGCTAATACTGAAAGTGCCATGGTTGTTGTTAGCCATGATGCTATACATTATGTCAGCATTAGAACCTGAATCTGAGTCTGTTGCTGTAATAGATGCCACTAGTTCTCCAATTCTCATGTTCTCAAGAACATCTACTGCCATGGTGGACTTAGGGAAGGATGGGGAGTTATCATTCTCATCTAGAACACTAACACTTAGCAGGCAGGAAGAGGACAGAGGGACAGCACCAGAATCTTCAGCTATGATCTTCAGAGAGTAAGAGGATGTTGCTTCATAGTCCAACTTTCCCACCAATGTGACCTGACCAGAACTGCTGTCAATGCTAAACTGGTTCTCCTCATTACCCTCTGTGATATGATAGCGCACCAGTCCGTTTTTGTTCTCATCCACATCTGAGGCAGAAACCCTCAGCAGCTGTGTCATGTTCTGTGCTGACTCTGAGATTGAGGCCTGGTAAATGTCCTTGTTGAATTTGGGTGCATTGTCATTAATGTCCTGAATATAAACCTGCACTTTGGCTTGGTCTTTGAGAGGCTTGGGAAGGCCCTGATCAGATGAGATGACTGTGAAGGTGAACACAGCCGCACCTCGCTGCCTCATCAGAGATTCCCTGTCCAACTGAAGTGTGCTGGTCAACTCTCCAGTGATGGCATTCAGCTCAAAGTTTGGCTGAGGTGTTTCAAAAGCATACCTTACTTCACTGTTTGGACCAAAGTCTTTATCTTCAGTGAAAACACGTCCGACCAGAGAACCACGCGGTTGCTCTTCTTCAAAACGGAACACATAGTTTGTGCTATTGAAAAGAGGACGGTTATCATTGACATCATCTAGAATGATGGTCACATTAACACTCGCACTCAGTGGTTCTACAGCTCTGTCCCTTGCTACCAGTAGAAGACTGTACCTGTCCTGCACTTCTCTGTCCAGGTCTGCCTTAATATACAACTGTCCATCAGGGAAGATTCCAAAAACATCATTAGTGTTCCCGGCTGTGATGTCATAAACTATTTCTCCATTTAGCCCAGAGTCTTTGTCAGTGGCCTCCACCTTGAAGAAGCGACTGTTCACAGGCTCCGACTCCAGGATGACAACCTCATAAGAAAGCTGGTCAAATACAGGAGCATTGTCGTTGACATCATACACGCTGACCGTCAAAATGAGTGTGGAAGTGCGCTGGGGGATACCGAGGTCCGAGGCCACAACCTCCACCTGGTACGAGCTGGTGGAGACCTCTAAAGGGCCAGTGAGTGTGATGAGACCATGTTTCTCGTGTATATGAAACAATCCTTTGGGATTTTGTCGGAGGCTGTACACTATCATGCCATTAGTGCCTTCATCTGGATCAAAGGCTTTAACCTGGGAAATGTGATGTCCTGTGTTCCAGTTCTCCACAGCACTCAGATGTTCCACAGCATGGAGAAAATGTGGAGCGTTGTCATTCAGATCCTTCACTGTGATGTTTACTAAAGCTTCACCTGTGATGTCCCCACCTCTGGCTATCACTTTAAGCTGGTAAAATGCCTGTTCTTCTCTGTCTATCAAGCTGATGGCTGTTATTTGCCCTGTGCCACCATTAACAGCAAACAGGCCTCTTTGATCTCCTGATGCTATCAGGTAGGTGATATTAGTGTTCAGGTCAACTGTAGTGGCAGACACTGTTCCTATCACAGCATTAGGGGGTACATTCTCAAACATCACAAAGCTATATTCCTTCTGACCGAAGATGGGGGGGTTATCCTGAGTGTCAACCACAGTGATAGTGATGATGGCATGTGTGTGAGAGCGCAGCTCTCCTCCATCTGTGGCTGAGACCTGCAGCTGGTAGGTTGTTTTCTCCTCTCTGTCGAGAAGCACCTGGGTGGTGATTTTACCAGTGTTGCTGTTGATGTGGAATTTGGACGTATCGCCAGCTGTGATGGTGTATCTGACCGTGCCATTTCGCCCCAAGTCAGGATCGGAGGCAGATACGGTAGTGACATAAGAACCTGGCGGCTCATTCTCTTTAACGTTAGCGAAATACTGCACAGGGTAAAACACTGGCCGATTGTCATTAATGTCTTTTAGCGTGACGTTGACTTTAGCAACAGAGTGTAAAGGCGGAGAACCTGCATCAGTAGCTTTAACATACAGCAGGTAGGAACCCTGGTCTTCTCTATCTAGCTCAGTAGCAGTACTTATCCTCCCCGTGACCGCATCTAGCCGGAACAGCTCCTGCACGTTAGCTGGTGTCTCTGGGTCGAAGGTGAAGCGCACCGTGCCATTGGCACCAAGGTCCGAGTCTGTGGCGGACAGTAGTAGCAGTTCGCTACCGGCTGGCGAGTGTTCAACCAGCGCCACGTGGTAAGTGCTCTGTGTGAACGTGGGGACCTGGTCATTCACATCGGTGATGTTCACGATCAGTTTGGTGTAAGAAATTTTGGGCTGCAGTCCCTGGTCTTTCGCACTGATGTTCAGCACAATCTCAGACGCCGTTTCCCTGTCAAGCGCCGCAGCACTGGTGACCAGGCCGCTGTTCTCGCTAATGGCAAACCAGCCCAGGCTGTTCCCTGACACTAGTGAGTAGCGCAGGTTAGCGTTCTGCCCAGAGTCACCATCAGTGGCTGAGACTCCTTTAATATAGCTGCCTTTGGGTACATCTTCACTAATGTCCACCCTATACACTGCTTCCTGGAATATGGGCGGGTGGTCATTAATGTCATTCACAAATATGACGAGGCTAGCGAACGAGGACCGAGCTACTGGCTTACCGTCGTCAGAAACAGACACAGTGAGGTTATAAGAGGATATGCGCTCTCTGTCTAGTACACTAGCCACTTTAATTAAGCTCAGGTTAGGAACGGGGGAGGTGTGCACTTCAAAGTGGCCTTGCTCATTTCCCCCAAGTATGGAAACAGATATATTACCATTAGCTGTGGAGGAATCTGAGTCTGACACGGTCAGTAATGCTACCACTGTTCCAATCTGTGCGTTCTCATCCACAGAGGCAAACTTGGAGGTGGTGGGAAAATATCGAAATTTAACCACAGGGTCATTATCATTCACATCGAGAAGTTTAATAGTTGCTTCTGTCCTGCCTGAGAGAGAGGGCACTCCATTGTCTACAGCGTGGACAGTAAGAGAATATTCCTTCTTAACTTCATAGTCTAAAGCCTCTTTAATTATTATAGTACCTGCTTTAGGGTCTATTTGGAAAGGAGTTCCTTCATCTAAAAAGTACCTGATGTCTGCGTTGGCCCCCTCATCCTGGTCTGAGGCTGTTATCTGTAAAACACTGGATCCTATGGCTGCATCCTCAAACACACTAGTCTGATACTGATCCAAGTCAAACGCGGGTGGGTTGTCGTTAATATCCTGAATGGTGACGTTCACCTGCAGGTAGCCGTATTTTTTAGGCTCCCCTTTATCCTCCACTTCGATGAGGAGCTGGTAGAAAGGCGTCAGCTCTCTATCCAAGCCCCCCGTGGTCACTAAGTGCAGAAACGCGCCCTCGCCGCTGGGGTTCACCGTGATGTCCAGACGAAACTTTCTCTGCTCGTTGCCGTGCACTATCCTGTACGTGGTGTGGTCCACACCGTTGCTGCCGATGTCCGCGTCCGTGGCCGTGTCCAGGATGACCTGCCGGCCGCTCGTCGCGTCCTCCTTGAACGACACGACGATCGAGGCGTCCGGGAAGACGGGCGAGTTGTCGTTGATGTCCAGCACGACGATCCGCACCTCCGTCGGGTAGGTGGGCTGGCTGGACAGCACCACTATGTTGATCACGCTGCTGGGCAGCGACTCGCGGTCGATCACGGACGACGTGTAGACCACGCCGGTTGTGGCGTTGATGGCGAACAGCCGGTGAGTCTCGCTGAAGCGGTACGTGAAGCCCGGCCTCGTCTCCACCGTGCCCACGTACGTGCCAACCGGCTGCTCCTCCAGCACCTGAAACTCTTGGCGGACTTGCGAGGACGAGGAGCACGGAGAGGAGGTCCACAGCGTGAAGAGCAGCAGGTGAAACCCGGCCAAAGTCCTGCGTGAAGACGCCATAAGTGCAAGTCCCAGCCCACCTTTCTCGGACAGATCCCTGCAGCCAGATGCATCCACTCTGGGACCCTTTCCCCCCAGCGCTACAGCATTGTGCGTAATCCACAAACTGGAGAAGAAAAGCCAAACAAAGTCAAACACAATCCAGAAGTTGCCCCTTTACAACTGCCAAAGTGCTCCTTGTTGGTTTGTGCAGGATGCAATTTTGCCCCATGCAAAAAGCGAAAAAACGAGCCCTCAGAGAAACAGACAGATCCCAGCGCTCAGAGTTTCCATTGTCAAGAACGGTGAAAAAAGTTCCAGCTCACGGGAGAGAACACCAAACAAAGGAGAGCTCAGAACGGAAAAAGTCACTTCCCCGCTGGAAGAGTTTGCTGGACGCCTGGAAAAAAGTTCCTCTGAGCCCGTTTGAGGGGTGAACGTCAACTCCTCGTAAGTCCAGTGCGATGAGCAGCTCCACTCCTGCAGACCAAACTAAGTCAGAACAAAAGCCCAAGTTGAGAAACCCCCACCCACCGGTGAGTCCATTGGACGAGGGGCTTTGACCCCGCCCGCTGCAGGCTGCTTTCCAACGGAGGGCTAAGCTGATTGGTGGATTCCAGTGTCAGTCAATCCTGATGAGGACAAACTCTTTGGCAGGTAAGCGGACCGTTATTCCTCTATAATAACAATGATCAGGATATGAAGCGCGCCGGAGGAGCTTTCAACCAGTGTTTCCACCTTTTGAAGTCAATGTACGGACGCAGGAATGTACAGGTGTAGTTCGTACTGATTCATTGGCTTAAACATTCGCTAAACAACTTTTTTTCATTCAGAAGATTTTAGCGTTTAAACGCTTTCGCATTCAGCCAGCTTTGTTGTTTATATCCCTTTCATTTGTAAAAGGCGAATTCAAGCGTTTTGTGAATGTAACCATTTAAATTGCTTTTAAAAGTTTAAGGCTCAAACGAAATGACAGCGGCTGAACGGCTCGTTCTGCATAGCTGCCGTTTGTACTGTTCACGGCTGCGCTGGTTTCATTGTTTCTTTAATAGGCGGGTACTGCCATCTATCGGCCATTACTATGAAGTACACCTAGAGGAGCTACAACAAGAAATGAGACGGTGAATATTTAGTAGTTGTTTCTATTATCAGCACGTAATATAATGCATACCATTCTGCAGAAGACACTGTAAGTGTAAGGAGATATTATAAGATTACCTTATAACTGGGCTTTTATTTTGTACATGAAAATGAAAGGACTAAAATCTTCTAATGCTTCCCTATTTTGGGATACCTTTTACCAATGTAATTGTCCAGATTCTTTTGTTTTTTTCCTCCAATCTTTATGTATAAAACTTGTAATCATGTATATTGAAATAATGCGTATATATATATATATATATATATATATATATATATGCTGCGATGGACTGGCGACCTGTCCAGGGTGTATCCTGCCTTCCGCCCAATGACTGCTGGGATAGGCTCCAGCACCCCCCCCCCGCGACCCTGACGGAGAAACGGCTTGGAAAATGGATGGATGGGATGGATGGATATATATATGTGTGTGTGTGTGTGTGTGTGTGTGTGTGTGTGTGTGTGTACAGTAAGATTTTGTTGTTGTTTTTTGGGTTCAGTTCCTTGAAGTTTACAAGGAAAGTTAAAGGAATCATCAGTTGCAAGTAATATACTTTTTTTTCTATTTAAAAAAAAACACAAACAAACAAATAAGTATATAAATAGACAGATAGATAGATAGATAGATAGATAGATAGATAGATAGATAGATAGATAGATAGATAGATATCGGTAATGAGTTTACAGATGCATGAAGACACTGAGGTAACGAGAGTTTTTAATCATTTATTTTACTTGAAATATTTAAAAAATGGGAAAAAAAACAAAAAGTTATTTTAAAATAATTTAATTAGCTGTAATTATATTGTCAGTGTCCAAAAAACAAAACAATAAAATAAAAAAAATAAATAAAAATGTAAAAAATGTTTTTTTTTTTAAATGATTTCTACATCGTTGGACTGCAGCACACGTCCTTTGCATTAGGCAAAAAGTCATTATAAATGGACCAATAGAAACGCTCCAAAATTAATTGAAATTTGCTTGAAACTTTACATTAATTTGCATTCAAAGTTAAGTAACTTTTAAGTGACTTTGTGGACAATAGACGTGATGTTCCTGACACTCGAATATTTCTGGACATGGTTGGAGGCCGTTTTCTGAGAGTGACCCAGCTTACTACTGACCACTGAAGTCAACATTTAAACCAGATTACCGGCTGAAATAAAACCACGAGTCACGCTGCAGCTATAACTCACAAAAAGTTTCCACCCTCCGTTTATCCTCATGAGGGGCTTTAATGACAGTTCAGTCAGGTGTGTCAGAGCAGATACACACTAAGCTGTGTGTCCAGCACACGCAGTGCTGTTGGCCAGTGTCCACTCTGAGTGACTCACGTTAGTAGGATTTCCTGCATCCATTGAGAGAAGCAGACAGACAACAGGCCACATGAAAGCTGATTACTGTCCCGCCAGCCTCCTAACCGGGTTAGGCTAAAACCTGCAGCTCATACTGCTTATTTTACACCTGTATTCAAATGAGCTCCACCATCCTGCACTACGATTAGCCAATAGGCAACTACTAGCCAATGTCAGAGCAGAATGTGGGATACTACGAGCCAGTCCTCGCACTGGAGTCAGGACATTACCTGCTTTTTCCCACTGCTCTTCCTTGCTCATGGTGTGTCCTGAGTGCAGCAGGAGCAAGTTGACTCAGCACTCATGACCCTCAGCCAGGACAAGCAGGACAGGAGGGGTTAAAACAGTAGTTCGGTAAAAATAAGGTGCAAATAGTACCACCCCACCCCACCTTCACCTCAAGTGTAATCAATCAGCTGAGACATGTCTGCTGTCTGAACTTTGCTTCTTTAATTTTGCACGGGTGCTGCAAAGCTAATGTAGTCATTAATAACTATTAACTAGATCAGATTAGCTCCGGCCCCGCGAGCTGATTGGTTGAGAGGTGTTCTAACAAACGCAAACACCATATCATTCTGCTGAGACGCTGTTGCTAAGCAACAACTTTGACGGCTATAGGAGACGCTCAAGCCATTCGAACATTTTCACTTCTTGCTTTGCATGCAAATTTGACACTTTTAAGATCACCTTTGACCAACAGCCGATTTGGTCAGACTCTGAAGATGAGACTACACTAAATTCCAAAAATCATTACCCCTGAGCAGCTTTTCAGTCAGCAGCTGTGACAGAAGAGCATCTAAACAACCTGGAATCAGCCAGAAATGAACGAATACCATTCACCAAACAAAATGGGCTGTAAGATGCTTTACAGACTGGCTGGAATAAAACATTAATATTCATCCAGCAAAAATGGACAAAACTGAGCTAAACTTGATATTGTGGCTGTTTTATGGCTCAGTCCATACTTCAAAAGGCGAGGCTTACAGCAGATTGTGCAGCGACTGAGCATTCATTACTTGATGGTTCTATATAGAAGTCTTTTTGAAAAGGGTTCTATATAGCACCAAAAAGGGTTCTTCTATTGTTGCAAGCTTGACATTGTAACAATATAAGAGCCATTATTGGTGATATAAAGAACCCGATTTCTAAAGTACACTTGCATAACCATTTTGTAAGTGTGTAGGTAATCTCAAATAGACTTGGTCATGTTTCTGACACTGGACATTCTTAAAAAGAGGGTTCTTCAAGAGTTCTTTAGTTAAAGAGATGGTTCTTAAATGATTAAATGATTCACTGCATGGTGAAATAGATCTTCTGATTAATGAAGAATTTAATTAGGGTTTTTCTATAGAGCTTTTTTGAAAATGGTTCCACCCAAAAGGGTTCTTAACAATAGAAGAACCCCGTTTAATGCTATATAGAACTCTTTTCAAAAGAAAATATAGAACCATATACAACACATTCTTCATCAATCTGAAGATCCATTTCACCATGTAAAGAACTATTTAAGCATGAAAAGTTTCTATATAGAATTTTTCTATATGCAACCATTCCCTTTACTAAAGAACCCCTGAAGAATCATCTGTATAAATAAAAATAATGCATGACCACAAATTGGAAGGCATAGGAATGGGACAATTAAGTGGGAAGGAAATCCTAATGCATGGTCACAACATAGCAAGCTGCGATCTCGTTCCCATGCCTTACTAAGTCATGGCCACAACTTAATCATCTCATTTCTATGCCTTACTAAGTCATGGCCATGCATTAGGATCTGGTTCCCATGCATTAATAAGGTGTGGCCATGCATTAGTTTTATTTATACAGGATGTCACCATACAAAACCACATAAATGAGATCATTCCACATAACTTAGCAACCAAATGTGATTTAAGGCAACTGGGTGATGATTTGAGCATCCCATTTAACCAAAGCCAACAATGATGGCTACATTAGAATTTAGAACCATTTGTCACTGTGTTTGCACACTGTGGAATTAGACCTCTGCGTTTAACCTATTTATGCAGTGAAACACCCACGTACATGCACACTAGTGAACACACACACCACACTTGCCCAGAGCGGTGAGCAGCCCTATCCATGGCGCTTAAGGAGCAATTGGGGGTTAGATGCCTTGCTCAAGGGCACTTAAGTCATGGACTGTCAGCCAAGGAAATTAAGCCAGCGACCTTCCAGTCACACGGCTGGTTCCCTAACCTCCAGCCCACGACTGCCCCACAATTAGCATTGTAGTTTCAGGGCAAAGCTTAGGAAGCAAACATCAGACACTGAACAACTCTACTGTCTACATTTTGGTAAGCAGGCAGTTGTGTGAATTATTTATTTATTTATTTTTTGCTGAATCATTCTGATAAGTACACTTTTGGGACTTTTGGAGCTAATTGTGCTCCAGAGGAGCTCTGAACTCTAGAGAGCTAACTGCTAGAGTGCTTCTGATCTCCCTACAAAGCTTTTGAACATCAGAGCTCACTTTGCACCAGAGTGCTTCCGATCTCCAGAAAGATAACTGTGCTTTATAGCTTCTAACCTTCAGAGTAAAGTGTGCTGTAGAGTGCTTCTGTTCTCCAGAAATATAGCTGTGCTCTACAGCTTCTGAACTTAAGTGGTAACTGTGTTCCAGAGTGCTTCTGATCTCCAGAAAGCTAACTGTGCTCTTCAAAGCATCTGAACGTTAGAGCTAACTGTGCTCCAGAGTGCTTCTGATCTCCAGAAATATAACTGTGCTCTACAGCTTCTGAACTTAAGTGGTAACTGTGTTCCAGAGTGCTTCTGATCTCCAGAAATATAACTGTGCTCTACAGCTTCTGAACTTAAGTGGTAACTGTGTTCCAGAGTGCTTCTGATCTCCAGAAAGATAACTGTGCTCTACAAAGCTTCTGAACTTCAGAGCTAACTGTGCTCCTGGTCTCCAGAAGGATAATTGTGCTCTATAGCTTCTGAATTTCAGAGCTCACTGTGCTCCAGAGCGCTTCTGGCCACTAGAAAGCTAACTCTGCTCTACAAAGCTTCCGAACTTCAGAGCTAACTGCGCTCTAGATTGCTTCTGATCTCCAGAAAGGTAACTGTGTTCTATAGCTTCTGAAGTCCTGCAAGCTCTGAAGCTTCTTAACAGGGTCCTGAACTCATTTTACTCACTTTACAATGTGATTATAGATATGCAATAACAATGAAATGTTTAAAAATGAAAATAAATATTTGAGTAAACCAATAAAAAGCTTGGACGTGATTACAGTATCTCCTGGCAGGCATTTTTAAATGTCTTTCTGGCATGGAGCTGCTCGTGGATGACTCACTCTTCTGCTTTCCAGACATCCTCCTGCAGAAAAGCCTTTTTTTCATTATTGTTCAGTGAGCACTAAATTGAAAAATTACTTCACATTGTTGCTTTATGTTAACACAGTAAGATTGATAAAAAATAATATTTTAATAGAAAATAAAATGTAACATTGCTTCATTCAGCATTTTCAGTATTTTTTTGGGTTTTTTTTAAGATTTTTGTTCTTGCATATGCAAAAGTGTGGGCACCACTGGTCAAATAACATTTAGTTGATCTTCTAAGGGTTTTGTTATGCTTTCTTTATGCTTTCTTTATATTGTTGCACAATGTTGCCTCAAGGCAACATACACCAAAAGGACAACTTCACACATCATTTAAAAAAGAATGTGATGTTAAAATAATGACTTTTGCTCCAGCATATGCAAAATTATGGGTATCTTTGGTTTGATTTTGGTTCCTCCATCCAGATATCAGCTTCTCCAGAGTATTGAGAGGCGGACTCCTCCCAACACACACACCTGCCTAAAATCCACTCATCAGCACCCTTTATAACCTGGACTCTCACTCTGCCTCCTTGCGAGATATTGCCACTTTCCATGTCACTATCAAGCTACCGTCACCGTGTTTTGTTTATTCCTGTTGTTTCTTGGACTCTTTGCCTGTTAATTCACTGTTTCTGATCTAGAGACGTTGTTCATTAAAGACTCTCTGCATGTGCATCTGACAACCCTGTCTGAGTGTTACATAAACAATCTCTACAAAGTTAAAATAAATTAAAAAAGGCCATAATCAGAATAATTAAAACCCCCTAAACAATAAAATGTGCATGAATAAACTAATTTCGTTTTTTCGTTTAATTTTCTCTGTACTGTTGAAAGCACTCTTAAACACATACAAGCGTTTACGTAATTTCTCAAGTTAATTTGTTTCCCTATTATTTTTAAATTATTGTCATTAGGTGAGCATGCAGGGCCTCCAAAGAAGCTTCTGGGTCCCCGTGAGACTATGATCTGTCCCAGCCTCTGACCTCATACATCCAACACATTTGACTTTTTAGCAGCTGCCCTCTGGGTACATGCTATAAATCATTTCCTAGCAAAACAACTCATTCCAGAAACACCTCTTTCCCGCTGCAACATGAACACTGAACATGCTATATGGCTCCCTGCTCTCTACCATAGATCATAATTTGCAAATGAATGGACTGGTCTGTGCTGTATATATTTACTATATATGTACTATACCATATGCACTGTGTTACAGTATCTCACAAAAGTGAGCACACCCCTCAGATTTCTGCAAATAGTTTTTTATATCTTTTCATGGGACGACACTATAGAAATTAATATGGATATAACTTAAAGTAGTCAGTGTGCAGCTTGTATAGCAGTGCAGATTTACTGTCCTCTGAAAAGAACTCAACACACAGCCATTAATGTCTAAATAGCTGGCAACACAAGTGAGTCCACCTCAAAGTGAACATGTCTAAATTGTGCCATGTAACTCATTAGAGATACAAGGTTCCAGGTGTGAATGGGGTGCAGGGCTGTTAAATTTGGTGTTTTTGGTACAATTCACTCATACTGGCTGCTGGATATTCAACATGGCACCTCATGGTAAAGAACTCTCTGAGGATGTGAGAAATATAATTGTTGCTCTACACAAAGACGGCCTGGGCCATAAGAAAATTGCTAACTCCTTGAAACTGAGCTATAGCGTGCTGGCCAAGGTCATACAGCGGTTTTCCGGGACAGGTTCCACTCAGAACCTGTCCTGGAAGTTTCATGTCTGTAGTACTGTCCCATGAAAAGATACTATATATATAATATAGTATCTTTATATATATATATATATATATATATGTGTGTGTGTGTGTGTGTGTGTGTGTGTGTGTGTGTATATATATAAATATATATATATAATAGTATATATACTATATATAATATAGTGCATACATCTATATTATATTATAATATATATATAATAAATGCATACATCTATATTATATTATATTCAAACTAGCCTTGACAAGTGAAAATTTATCCCACTGGCTTGGCTGTGCAGTCACTAAAGTATCTGAATCTGAATTAGCTCAGCTAATAAGCTCAGCTAAGCTCTAAGCTTCTTCTTGGCTGTGTTGCAGTAGCTTCATAGACCATTGACTCTGGGAAAGCACACAAACCATGCTATTGTTTTGAAATCGATGCCATATAAATAACACTGATGCTATGTTTGTTTTCATGAGCAGAAAGTCCAGACGTTTGGACCACAACACATCTGTTGCTGTCCATCAAATTGTTTGCTTCTCAAAATGTTTTTAATAAGTCTGCATCGACTTAACATATTTAATATGTTTATAATCCAAACTTCAACACTGAAGGAATGACTCACAAAAGTGCTACCTTTGGGAACAACGTCAAAGCTAAGGCATTTTATCCACTTTTTATGCTGTCAGAACTCCTCAGCATTCCTACATGAAACTAAATAGCACTAGAGTTGGATGATATGTCATGCAGTTCAACTGATGCTGATTATGTCATATCAAACAGCACTCATGTCCACTTAATCATTTCTTTTGTAATTCTAGAATTGCAGGCTTTAATCACCCTGTTCTTCACTGATCAGGAACCCCACAGGACCACTTTTACAGGTATCCTTTTAGGTGGTGGATCATTCTCAGCACCTCAGTGTCACTGCTGGCCTGAGAGTAGTCCACCAACCAAAAATATCCAGCCAGCAGTGTCCTGTGGCCACTGGTGAAGGACTAAGAGGATGACTAACACAAACTGTGCAGCAACAAATGAGCTATACGTCTAAAGGTGGACTAACAAGGTAAGACTGTCTAAAAGAGTGGACAGTTAGTGGACACACACTTACACACCACCACCACCATGGCAGTGATGAAATAATACCTGCTCTGTGGTGGTCCTGTGGGGTTCTGAACATTGAAGAACAGGGAAAAAGGCAGCTAACAAAGTATGCAGAGAAACAGATGGACTACAGTCTGTAATTGCAGAACTATAAAATGCACCTAAACGGTAAGAGGACAGTGTAAAATTACTATACAACCACATATTTCCACCAGAGAGGTCTCCAAGTCTCCTTATAAATAAGTCTGATCAAATGAATGCAAGGTTGGTAGGTTTCATTTTGTCAGTTATCTGAGCGATGTAAACAAACAAGTTTCTTGAAGCTAATGTTTCTGTACCCAGCAGGCCTAACAAGTAATTGTAAGGTACACACTCCAAAGCACTCCAAAGTGATTCTAAGTTCTGAGACAACTAAATTACATTGAAATGTCAAATAGGTTCCTAGATATCAACTAAATGTGGGGTATCAAACTCCAAAGGACCAAGACTTTCTAACTAAATTGCACTGAAATGAAAGACAAGCTCGAGTTATTAAACTGATAAAGGATGTAGATAAAACACCTCTTATTTCTGGAGAAACAAGGTGGTAAATACAAAGATACAGTAAATGTCACATGCTTACATAGGAAAATATATTAGAGCCGCTTCAAAGTACTGAGTACTTGAATGGCACCAAAATCAACATTTTAAGTAGATGGTAAAGACCCAGTAAATCTGCAGTAAGAATAACTGCTTTCTTTTACAGCCCAGATGCCCAGATTCAGTTTTGTTTACAGGTAACAGACAATTAAAAAAAAAAAAAAACTTCATTTTTATACAGTCTATTTAAATCACACATTTACATTTATGGCATTTGGCTGACGCTCTTATCCAGAGCGACTTACAATTTGGTCATTTTACACAGGTAGGCCACGGTGGTGTTAGGAGTCTTGCCCAAGGACTCTTATTGGTATAGCGTAGGGTGCTTACCCAGGTGGGGATTGAACCCCAGTCTACAGTGTAGAAGGCAGAGGTGTTAACCACTACACTATCCACACACACACACACACACACACACACACACACACACACACACACACACACACACACACACACACACACACACACACACACACACACACACACACACACACACACACACACACACACACACACACACACACACACACACACACACACACACACACACACACACACACACACACACACACACACACACACACACACACACACACACACACACACACACACACACAACAGTCAAGTTACCCAAAATAATCACCTAATACTTTGAAATTTGTACCTGAAATTTGTACTACTTGGAACTTAAGGGACTGTAAAAGAAAGCAGTACCTGAAAATAATTACAGAAGACCAAAGCTGAGATGCAAGGCATAAAGTACAACCATAGCGGCTATTAAACGTTCTTGTTCAAAACCGAACAGTAGTCAAGTAAATAGTAAGGAACCATAGATGGGTAGATAGCCAAGAGAGAAAAACACTGCCACCAACATGAAGAAGTATACGAAGATGAAAAAATGAGCAAGTATGTAAATAACTCCTTGCGGATGACTTCATATGCAGAGAACGACATGAAGTATTAAAAATGTGAACTGCTAATTTGGCAAACTAGTGGTGTAACTGAATGTGTGATTGAGTGTTTTTAAATTACTTTGTGTAACTTTCAAACTGCACAAAAGTTACATTGCATGGTGAAAACCAAACATTAGTCAGAGATACTCTGAACTAGAAACAGCTCTCAGGCTCAGCCCACACCATTCTAGTGTTGTACAGTTTGTATAATGTTACATCAGTTCAAACACACACACACACACACACACACACACACACACACGCACACACTGTAGAGGAGACTGATCCAGCAGCAGCTCACTCTGATGACGAAGCCATCTGTGCAACGCAGAACAGCAGCTTCTTGCATCACTGTTTAGACAAGACTGTTCTTATTCTCATATGACTGTCTCTCTTTCTCACCATTTTCTCTTTCTCTTCCATTATCTTCATTTATTCTTTATTTCTCTTTCATCCTCTCTCTTGTTCTCTCTGTTTCCCACTCTGCCTGTCTATATTTCATTCTTCATCTTCTACTTCCTCACGTCTATCTTTTTCTATCTCTGACTGCTTTGCTCTTTCTGCCCTCTCTCTCTCTCTCTCTCTCTCTCTCTCTCTCTCTCTCTCTCTCTCTCTTTCTCTCACTCTTCAGTCAAGTTATTTCACACCAAACTCACCCAGCCATGCCTTTACAGACCTTGCTTTGTGCACTGGGGCTCAGTCATGCTGGAACACAAAAATCCTTCCCCAAACTGTTCCCACAAAATTGGAAGTGTACAAATGTCCATAGTGTCTTAGTCTGCTGAAGCCTTAAGATTTCCCTTCATTTGAACTAAGGGGCCTAGACCAAGTCCTGAAAAACAACTTGATAGCATTATCCCTCCTCCACCAAACTTTACACTTGGCACAATGCAGTCAGGCAGGTATCATTGTTCTGGCATTCAACAAACTCAGACTCATCCATCAGACTGGCAAATAGAGAAGTGTGATTCATCACTCTACAGAATATATATCCACTGCTCCAGAGTCCAGTGGTGGCTTTACACAACTCCATTCGACGCTTGGCACTGTACTGGGTGATGTAAGGCTTGCATACAGCTGCTCAGCCATGGGAACCCTTGCTCTGAAGCTTCTGGTGCATGTTTTTGTGCTGATGTTAATGGAGGTTTGGAAATCTGCAGTTATTGAGTCAGCTGAGCATTGGCAGCTTCTGTGTAGTATGTGCCTCAGCACTCACTGACCCGCTCTATAACTTTACCTGGTCTAACACTTCATGGCTTAGTTGCTGTGGTTCCTAAACACTGCAACTTCTAAATAATACCACTCACAGTTGACTGTGGAATATCTAGGAGGGAAGAAATTTTGTGAACTGACTTGTTGCAACAGTGGCATTTTATTACCGTACCACGCTCAAATTCAGTGAACTCTTTAGAACCACTCATTCAGACTGCATGGCTGGGTGCTGTAGCAGTGGGACTGAATGGAACACCTGAATTCAGTGATTGAGAGGTGTGCCCCAATCCACAAGTGGCAGCATCACCAAGTCATGGCTTTAGTAGTTAAATTGTATTTCCCTGTATTTATACAAATCAGCAAAATTGTTATTACGCTATTTTCAAAGATACTGTGCTTGAATGATCATGCAGTGATTGACTCACAAAAGTCCAAGCTTTATGTATTTTTCACCAGCAAAAACTTCCCTAAGGCAAAATGAATAAAGATTCAGAATGTTTAGAAATCAACCAGCAGATGGTGCAGGTTTGCACTTTCCTTCACAATAACCACCTCCTTAGCTGTCTAACAGCCTGTCTAAATCAGTCCATAATTATCACTAATATACTTCCATCCATCCATCCATCCATCCATCCATCCATTTTCCAAGCCGCTTTTCCGTCAGGGGTGGTGCTGTATAAAATTGTATATCATTAAAAATGGACTAATATACACTAATAAGCTCTAACATTCAAACCACCTACTTGTTTCTATACTCATCGTCCATTTTATCAGCTCCATTTACTCCATAGGCGCACTCTGTACTTCTACTATTACAGCCCTTCAATTTCTCTGCCTAATTTGTTAGTTCCCTTTTTGTTCTTCAATGGTCAGGACCCCCACAGGACCACCACAGAGCAGGTATAATTTGGATAGTAGATCACTCTCAGCACTGCAGTGACACTGATGCGGGGTGGTTGTGTTAGTGTGTGTTGTGCTGGTACAAGTGGATCAGACACAGCAGTGCTGCTCGAGTTTTTACACACTGTGTCCACTCACTGTCCACTCTATTAGACGCTCCTACCTTGTTGGTTCATCTTGTGGATGTAAAGTCAGAGACGATAGCTCATCTGTTGAGTTTGTGTAAGTCATTCTCTAGACCTTCATCAGTGGTCACAGGATGCTGCCCACAGGACGCTGTTGTCTGGATAGTGGGGGACTATTCTCAGTCCATCAGTGAGGTATTTAAAAGCTAATCCACCACTCAAAGATTACCTGACCTGTGGGGGTCCTAACCATTAAAAACAGGGTAAAAGGGGGCTAACAGAACATGCAGAGAAACAGATGGACTACAGTCTGTAATTGTAGAACCACATTTTGCAACTATATAGCAAGTAGAACTAATAAAATGGACAACACATGTGGAAACAAGGACGTGGTTTTAATGTTAGGGCTGATCAGTGAATGTTGCATGGCTAAGAACAGTAACAGGATCATGAAGCTTGAATTTTGTCCAGACATCTAGACAGCTGCAGGACTCCACCAAGAACCAAGCTCTAAACCTGACTTCTGATCTTTAGAAAGCCAACTGACTTCTGCATAACCTTTTTTTGCACTAAAATTCAGAGTTCAGCCCCCGTAAAAGCTGTCGTCGTGCTGTTAGCGAAAAAGACCTGCTGTGAAATCTCACAGATCAAGAGTATCAGTCAGCGGTGGGACGCAGCAGACAGGCCTCCAGGTCTCCAGACTGTGTTACTGTCATCATCCAGCCGCCTGAAAGCCGATGCCTCCATGAGAACAGCCCTGGGAACGTGGTGGAGGACGAAAAGACTCTGCTTTATTAGCTCTAGCAGAGGGAGGAAGCCATTAAAGCGGCCCAATTTAAAGTCGTCCAAACACAACCTAATGTCTCCGACATGCAGGAAATGGCCGGTGAATTGATTTACAGCGCAGACATCGATTTCAGCGTCAGGACAAACAGCAAAGCGGGTTCACTTTAAGTTTGTTATACTAATAGGCCTTCAGAAGCATAAGACAGACGCTTATTGTATGTCCAAGGAGGACAAGGCCAGCAGAATTAAAGAACGTCTTTCAGGAGGGCCGGCCTGGAGGTTTGGAAGCTGTCCGCCTGTGTTTGGAGAACGTGCAGTCCGGGTTTAAATCGTTGTTTTAATTTCCCCTAGATTCACATCCCACCTTCGACTTTTGACTGCCACTCCCCCATCCCCTCCATCCCCTCCATCCCCTCGCTTTTCTGCACCCTCTACTCACCCACATCTCTCTACTGCGCGAAATCAAGCTTAATCAGCAAGTGTGGAAAGATTCAGGACAATTATTAATGAATATACATAAGCATTAGAAACTTGTGCTGTAGACGCTCAACATCCACTTTATTAGAATCATTTACATGTCAGAGGCCACCCTTCTTTTATTTAATTTCCTGGCAAAATGATCATTGAGTCATTCTTTTCTCAGGAGATATTTCTGAGGACACTAGATAAATGCATGAGGACGGTTAAAGTCAAAAGAAAATTAGTGCAAAATAAATTATTAAAAGTGACAGAGAAATTAAGGCTCCTATTCAAGACCTGGTAGACCACCAGAACTGTCATGGCCTTTTAAACCCTTACAGAGGGCTCAGATATTCTAAAAATAAAATTAAAAGAATTGAGCAGTTCGAACTTTATCTGCTCATATTTTGACAACATTTAAACAAATACAAATCTAAGCAAATGAATCCTTCAAACCTGCCTGTTCAATTTGTATTGGAATGTGAAGGGTTAAATCAAAGAAGCCCCTATGTCTCCCTATCAGAATTTTGCCACCTCTGCTGGTCCTGGAAAGAATGCTGGTGATTGGTGGTCCAGCTATACATTTACAGAGGGCCAAGCAATAGTAATTTAATGAGAGACCAATTTCAAACAACAGTAAAACTGACCAATCGTATCTTCCCTCTAAACGGGTGGGCTTTATTATCGCCAACCTTATGATAAGTTCCGCCCACTGTGGGGACATGAAGCTAGTAAAAATATCTAGCTCACTTGTTGGTTCATGACGAAAGTTGAGAGCAGTGTTACTGCTAGTGAGGAGAACATCACTCCGAGCTTATTATCCATGCTGCTTTCTAGATTAACTTTAAATGAAAAGTTGGAGTTAATCGGCAAGTGATATCCTACACCTAATTTAGTGCAAAAAAGGCCTTCAAGAGGCTTTTCAACCCCAGCCATTGCACCAAGATACCCCTGGATGAAAGGATCGACCAATGAATAAAAGCTCTGCTGCTGGGAATGCTCGCTGTTTGGTAGGGAGAGTGGGTCTTGGGCCTAAGATGAATTTTATGATTTAGAAAGTCTAGCCAAGTCAATTGCATGACTCCACCTTCAACTACTTCATCTAAAAGGACAGGAGGATGGAGTTTATTTTCAAGTGGTGGCCAGTAGTGGTGGCCACATTTCCAATGTGAGAAGACATTGGAAATGTGTAGCTGTCAAGAATGTGTTACTGAGAAAGTAACATATAGTAAAATTTGCAAATCAAGTAGCTGCTGGTGTTCTCAGAACAATGGACTGATCACCCCAGAGTTCATACCACACCATCATTGACGTGTTTGGGATTACTTGAGAAGTAAAAAAAAAAAAAAACTTCTATGACTGAACTTTGGAAGTGTGAAAAAGCATCCCTATAGATTTGAAAGCACATATCCCAGAATGAAAGGAAACTGTAATGAAGGCAAAATGTGGACACCAAAGGTTTGGTATCCCAAAAAGATCTAGAGAAACTCACTGAAATTTTATTTTTTTGCAGGTGAACTCTAGACAGTGGAGACATGTTCTCTGGAGTGACAAATCAGTCTGGCTCTGTCTCCACAATCCAGTGGACGAGTCTGGGTTTGGCGGTCGCCAGAAGAACAGTACTTGTCTGATTGCGTTGTGCCAAGTGTAAAGTTTGGTGGAGGGGGGATTATGGTGTGGGATTGTTTTTCAGGAGTTGGGCTCGGCCCCTTAGTTCCAGTGAAAGGAACTCTTAGCGCTTCAGCAGACCAAGAGATTTTGGACAAATTCATGCTCCCAACTTTGTGGGAACAGTTTGGGGATGCTTCTTTGCTATTATTATATTTATTTTCTTATATTTCCTTGTGATGTTCCTGTTTATTTTATTTATGCAAAGAAGTTGACATAAATAAACTTGACTATTGTATTTAATTGTCAAGGCTTCTGTGTAAATGTCTGTCAAATATTAGCTTTCTGTTTGAATTGCTGTTTGGACTGAAGAGCAAATAAGTAAGGGTCAGTCACCCTGAGCCCTATTCACCATTGCCCACCGCTCAGAAATATTTAGCCAACAGTGGCTGCATGCACAGAAACTGATGACTGATTAAGAGAAAACATGACAACTGACACAAATTGAATCAACAGTCTACATTATCTAACTGTACTCTATTAAACAAGCATTAGGTACCTACATTACATATGGATTAAACCCATTTCCTTCAGGACAGATAATAGAAATGGAATCTGGGGAATTGAATAAGTAATTAATCAAATAATCACAGACACGCAATTAGGTAAGATTTACTGAGAGCAATAAGGGCCTCTTTGTTCTATCTATATATATCAAATATATTAATAATAAATAAATCAATTATATTTGAAAGTCCCAACAGTGACCATTTATTGTACAATAGTAAGCATGTGTGATTATTGTCTGCACATGTTATGCTCTGAACCAGTGGTCACCAGATCTCCTGGTCCAGGAGATTATCCTTCCTGCAGAGTCTTGTACCAACCACAATTTGCTACACCTGTTTTAGGTAATTAACTTATTCACAAGTGCCCGATTGGTTGGATCAGAAGTATTAGTGTTCGGTAAACAGCATGTTAGATGCAGGTTGGAAATAACTCTGCAGGAGAATAGACATCCAGGACCAGGGCTGGTGACCATAGCTCTAAACATCAGGCATCTGCAACAACAGGCATTCTGCTCTGGAGGGCGCCATTTGTCAAGGGTTGAGAATGAAGACACCCAGAAACACCAGCTGATAAAAAATTAAACGGGGTGCATGTGCAGAATCCAAAAGTCTGAGACTACATTTCAAATCTGGTCATTTTTCCATTTTAACCTGGAAATAAATAATAAGTTTTTTAAAAAAAGAAGTGAAACTGACTATGTTGAGGCCTCTGTACACAAGTTTTTTTTGTTTGTTTTTTTTTTTTGTTTTTTACTAGTCTTATTCTTTCCATTGAAATACATATTCATATGACTCTAGTAGATTTGATCTACTGACCAGAGGCTTTTGCACAAACTTCTGAAGTTCATACCAGCTTGAGTGCACATTGACAGCATACTGGAAATGCTGGAATTCACATACTAAGAAATGCTGGAACTGAAGATTCTTTTGTTCACTCAAGTCGTTATGCAGATAATATGGTTTGTAATGAAACACTCTCTTAAATTAGAAAGGAACGCATTTTCACCAGTGGTCTCAGATTTCCGGATCCCACTGTAGATATACACACAAACACCAATAAACAAGCATAAACACTCATAACACATAGGCCGAAGTGTTATTCTTGGTAAAAATACTTTGAGTGGGGTTGATACCCTCAAGGGTATAGATCCAATCCTTTACTCTGGGAACATAATTTAGTTCCACCAGGATCTCACACCATATTCTGTGATTATTGTGAAATAAGATACGTGATTTTGACTTTGCTCCAAATTTCTGGCAAACTTTGCCCCTTTTCTAGAGAAATAGAAATTTTCAGTGGAACTTTAGAAATTTCTGATTGTCAGTCTGATTTATTTCTAGAACTTGTTTTGAATGTAGCCAGTGGGTTCCAGATAAAAACAAATGGAAAACAAGTGGCTTTGCTCTCTCTGGCTGGCATCGCTCCACTCAAAGCTACACTAGCCAGCATGGACATCTGTTAGCTAGTGTATCTGAAATGGCAGTAATGTTCTTTTCTAGTGATGCAGTTCAAAAAGATAAGGGAGCATTTTACCTGACTTAAAGGAAGCACATGCTAGTCCTCACCTTCCTAGTACTGGTAACATTGTGTGAGGAGGGGACCTAGCTTGTGAGTAGACATGACTAAAATGGAAATAAATGGCAAAAAATTGTGAAAGCACTTAAAAGATTTATACTTTTAATGCAGAAATAGCACAGAGATGAGTTAACTTGCAAGCCCTTCACTGTAATAAAGGTGCTATGCAGGTATATGTTTTGTTCATCAAGGTACATACAATGCAAATGTACCCTCAAATGTACAACAGTGGTTTTAAGGTCCAATTTTGCACCTTCAGGTATTTTGTACCTTGTTATAACCTAATATTTTAAAACAAAACAATAAAATGAAAACCCTGAAATCAAAACAGGGTGTGTGGAGTCAATACAACTTTGAAAATATATTTTCAGTGGATTATGGTGCAATTACCTTCCCTGACTAAAGGTATTGAGACGTTCCCTTGAGGGTCCCACCCCAGTGACAGTTATATATCTTTATTTCTAAAAGTGTTGGCTGGATTTGCGCAAACTTGCGATTGGAAGTCCTAGGTGGGACTGATTATTTTGTTGCAATACTTTGCTGGGAATGTTTATCTTTTTTTATGTTTTCAAAATCATGACACAAAGTTTGTATTTTATTTTTCTGTTTAAGTCGAGTAATAAAATGTTACAAATATGCACCTATCCCCAGGGATAGTGAATGCCACGTGCCTTTAAAATGCATTTAAGATACACAATTAGATGTTAAGGGCCATGTTGTACCTCTTAGGGCACATTTACTTTGTTATTTCCAAATTGTATTGTACCGCTGCCATGGCCTTTTTTTTGACAGTGCACCTATATGGTGCTAAATTCAGGTCAAGGGTAAAATACACTCTTCATTAAGAATGCTAGAGCAAGCATCTTTTTGAAGACCCTCTCTCATTTGTAAGATAATATCATAATAAATGAGTTTGTAACCATAATGTTAAAACCTATCATTCACATACAATAACTAGAGAGTTTTAGTGCACCGAGTGCAAATCACGATGACTTTAAAATGAATTCATAGACTTCTGAAAAGTTCCAGATTAAAAGTTTTCTTTCTTTGCATTTCTTCTTTCTGCCACAAATCCTCTGCTAACACTATTCAGATTCTTCTCATCACTATGAAAGAAAGTGCTAATCCTTTATTCCTTCTAAAATAAATCAGGGAGATCTCTTGGCCCTGCAGGTGTATGAATGAGTGTGCAGTAATGCTGACAAAGGCCTTGTGTTGGGTCTGTCTGTGTGTTTGAGATGGAAAGAAAGAATTTTTTTTTTTCCCTGATGGCTGCTACCTATCATGTATCCTCTCTCAGAGTAAAACTGGGCCTAGAGTACAGCCCTGAGGCACGCCACGCCGTCCACTTTGACTCCACATTTTTAGCATTGTTGAAGTACCACAGAGACCGCAAGGGACCCAGATCGACTGGCAGGGCCCTCAAGCAAAGAGTGAATTCTATTTTACCTGTGCTTCATTGGTCTGCCATTAATCTGAAATGGTTAGTAGCCAAGCTGCTTGGTGTGGTTTGATTAAAAAAAAAAAAAAAAAGTTTTTTTGGAAAGAAAGTGCCAAATCATGGCTGAGACAATGGCCTCTTTTCTTCAGTTTCTCAAAAAGAAAACATAACATCCATTAACTCCAGGAAACCGGTCGTGGTGGACTAGCCGACACTCCCATGGCAGTCTAGTAGTTTGTGTGTGTGTGTGTGTGTGTGTGTGTGTGTGTGTGTGTGTGTGTGTGTGTGTAGGATGGATAGATATTCTTTCTTTTTTTTTAATGTTAACCTGAGAGAGCAGAGTGGATAAAATGTGAATGACACGCTCCTGTTCATGGATTCTTTATTCCACTAATAGATTTGCACTTACTAACTAACCCTAAGGCCTTAAAGATGTTTAGATTAAAGAAAGAATATCTTCCAACAAAATAACACTACTTCACCTCTTAGAATTGGTGCAGCTCCACTGTTGACTTTCATGGCTTTGGCTAGCCGTGTTGTTATTTCAAAATTCTACATTGGAGCCTGAACTACAGCCATGTACAAGGTGAAGGTGAGAAAGGCTGGCATTATTAACACTGTTTTCTCTCCATTTTGCACTTTATTGCTTGCTGATGGTGTCACTATTTCACTGCACCTTATAAACCAAGCAAGAACAGCACAATTAGCAGGCACTACTATGTGTTATCATGTTATCCTGCCAAATCTTATTAAACTGAAATCATTTCAGACACTTTGTCAGTGCACATCATGACCATATCAAGGCACATTTTGTGCTGTGCTTGGTCACGTACATCTGGCCCTCTGTCTCAATTCTAGACCGCTTGACTCAGTAGGGATGAAGCCGAGAGAGGCAGTAACAATTTTGGCTTTGTGCTTACTGCCTTTGGTTTATGCAAACTGGCCGAGGTACAAACCTCAGGACACACGACTACAAACCCACAAACCATCCATTCTACGTGCCTATCATGTGAGTCTAATAAACGGTGGAAATACGCAAGAAGCACAGAATTCTGCTGCTCTTTAACCCCTTAAACATTTTACTGAAAAAGGTCATGCAATAGATTTACAATGTACTTAATTTGCATATATATATATATATATATATATATATATATATATATATATATATATATATATTTTTTTTTTTTTTTTTTTTTAGTTGACCCATAATTGTGACATAAGACAATGTAAACATTTGAGTCAACTAAACATAGTCATTTACTTTTCTCAGTGCATGCATATTATTTACTCATTACAAGGCATATTATTTAGTAGCTACTATGAAACTAATGTGTAATTACATAGTCACACGGTTCTGAGAGTGAGCAATTGACAAGGTTAGGGGGTTAAATGCAGAGCATTTATAGAAAGTGGCTCATGCACTGTAACATGATATTTGCATTGCGTGTGGATTTTTTGTTGGTTTTGTTTTGCTGACAGGGTTTGAGTGGGGAGAGATGGGGGGAATGACGCATGCTTGAAGTTCCTCAGTTTGACTCAGTATGTGCTACTGGAAACTCACATCCAGTCCAAGTCAAAAGTTTTGGTGACACTTTATTTGAAGGGGTCATTTTAGATGAAACAAGCACTCAATGGACTCTCAGTAACATGTCAAAAACATACAAGGGTTATAATGGGGTTTGGGTTGAGGTTAAGGTTAGGCTTAGGATTAGGGCTAGGGTTAGGTTCAGGTTTTAGGTAAGGTTGGGTAAGGTTAGGTTTTGCATAATGGAAGTAACATTAACAAAACATCTACTTAATGTAAGTAATGTATCAATAAAACAATTATAGGATATTTACTTTCTTGTGTTCAGATTCTGCACTACTGCTACTTCACTGATATGCTGTTGATGTGTTACTGTTAATCTGTTAAGAAGTGTATTAATTATCTATATTGACTACTCCAAATAAAGTGTTACCAAAGTTTTTACATCTGCACTCACTAGAAAGATAGATAGATAGATAAATATATTTGCTCATCTGCCTTCACATACACATGGAATTGAGTGACATCCCATTCTTAATCCCTAGGGTTTAATATGATGTTGGCCCACCCATTGCAGCTACAACAGCTTCAACTCTTCTGGGAAGGCTTTCCACAAGGTTTAGGAGTGTGTTTATGGGAATTTATGACCATTCTTCCAGAAGCACATTTGTGAGGTCAGACACTAAGATTGGACAAGAAGACCTGGCTCATGATCTAATTCATCCCAAAGGTGTTCTGTTTGGTTGAGGCCAGGACTCTGTGCAGGCCAGACAAGTTCTTCCACACCAAACTCGCTCATCCATGTCTTTATGGACCATGTTTTGTGCACTGGAGCGCAGTCATGTTGGAATAGGATGGGGCCATCCCCAAACTGTTCCCACAAAGTTGGGAGCATGAAATTGTCCAAAATCATTAAGAATTCCTTTCACTGGAACTAAGGGGCTGAGCCCAACTCCTGAAAAACAACCCCACACCATAATCCCCCCTCCACCAAACTTTACACTTGGCACAATGCAGTCAGACAAGTATCGTTCTCATGGCAACCACCGATGGAGAAGCGAGACTCCTCATTCCAGAGAACACATCTCCACTGCTCTAGAGTCCAGTGGCGGCGCTTTACACCAGTGCATTTGAAGCGTTGCATTGCGCTTGGTGATGTAAGGCTTGGATGCAGCTGCTCGGCTCGGCTCCATTCCATGAAGCTCTCTATGCTGTTCTTGAACTAATCTGAAGGCCACATAAAGTTTGGAGGTCTGTAGCGATTGACTCTGCAGAAAGTTGGCGACCTCTGCGGACTATGCATCTCAGCATCCGCTGACCCCGCTCTGTCATTTTACATGGCCTACCACTTCATGGCTGAGTTGCTGTCATTCCCAATCCCTTCCACTTTGTTTTAATACCACTGACAGTTGACTGTGGAAAATTTATTAGTGAGGAAATTTCACGACTGCACATGTTGCACATGTGGAATTCTATCACGGTACTATGCTGGAATTCACTGAGCTCCTGAGAGTGACCCATTCTTTCACAAAAGTTTGTAGAAGCAGTCTGCAGGCCTAGGGGCTTGGTTTTATAAACCTGTGGTCATGGAAGTGATTGGAACACCTGAATTCAATGATTTGGATGGGTGACTGAATACTTTTGGAAATATAGTGTATGTAAATTTCTTGAGGAATATATGGAACTAAGGGGCCGAGCCCAACTCCTGAAAAACAACCCCACACCATAATCCCCCTTCCACCAAACTTTACACTTGGCACAATGCAGTCAGACAAGTATCGTTCTCATGGCAACCACCGATGGAGAAGCGAGACTCCTCACTCCAGAGAACACATCTCCACTGCTGTAGAGTCCAGTGGCGGCGCTTTACACCATTGCATTTGAAGCATTGCATTGCGCTTGGTGATGTAAGGCTTGGATGCAGCTGCTCGGCTCGGCTCCATTCCATGAAGCTCTCTATGCTGTTCTTGAACTAATCTGAAGGCCACATGAAGTTTGGAGGTTGGAGGTTGGAATACATATTGTTGATAGCATGTAATACGATTATAGTCGTCTGCTGCTAGAATTTTCCAGGCATTACATCATATTATTATATCTACATCAATAACGTTAGTGCTGCTAAGGCTACTATAATTAGGTGTAGTGACTCTTTTAGCATGTTAATTCTTTAGTTTTGAAATCTCAAGGACATGAAAAGGGGCAACGTTGACTGCATCACAATAATTCAGTACAACAGTATGGTGTAGGGGAAGATTATAATGCCCTTGCAATATGCCTTAATTGGAATCTAAAACGTATTTATTTTAGATTCCAATTAATACCCCAGAGACAGTTTATTTTGCGGGGTCCTTTTGAGTGAAATAAACACTCAACAGACTCCCAGTAACATAACAACAGTATATCAACGATGTAACAGCAGTGAATACATTGAGCAGATTATCCAGAGACTTTTAATTAACTACGTAAGTAAACTTTGTTTATAATCTGTTGAGTTCAACTGTTTTTCACTTTATTTGGTGTCCAACTTCATATCTGTAGGTGTTAACCTGAGAGGTCACTGAACATGTAACAAGTCTAATACTGACCATCTCAACCCATTCTGAAGGGAAGAGGTCAGTATAGAGGAACATTATAATGCACATAGCAATGCTCTTATTATGTCTTAATAAGACAATTGGTATTTAAATGGATGCTAATTATAAGTTTGTTAAGCAATAATTACAGTACAGTAAGGCTGTACCAAAGCACATTTATTTGTCTATTCTAGACTAAAATCGTAGTATCTACATACACTGGACCTATTTAGTTCATACCTAGTTAGTTATATTGTGTCCCAACAATATTGTTTCAGTCACAAACTTTCAGAATTCAGTTCAGGATGGCCTTACGAATTATCTGGTGAGGTGAATCAGGTGTGTTTATGGAGACGGGGTGCTGAAATCAGCAGTGTTTTGGTCCACGAGGACGGGAGCCTAACACATGTGCTCTATACTGAAGTGTTTTAAATGTATCAATCAAAGTCAAACCAGATTGTGGAGCCATAATGAGCCCCCAAAAATTCCAGCGCTCATGAACTTGCAGACCCCCGATTAAGACTGAAATGACTATGAAACACACATTCAGTCAAGTCTGTCCAAAGCTCTGACCGGTACTGTAATAGACACTTGTTGAACTTTCACGCATCGTCACGTTTCTGATCCATAGCAGAGGAATCTGTGTCTTTGTATCAACACCAGAGGCACCGTCAGGAATCTGTGGCTTTCTTGCTATCTCTTTGATCAGGTGTGGATGTGTGTTTGGTCTAAGTGCATTACTTACTCTCATCCATCCATCTCCACACAAGTGTTCCATTTCTGCTCTTGTAGCCGTATCCCATATCCTCAACCCTGCCAGACAACAGCCCATTACAGTTTCAGTTCCATCCCAGAGGTCATTTCATAAACCATGGGAGGTGCATATGTGTGGGTGAGCTGTGTAGGTGTACGTGGATACCTACACACATTCTAGCATGCTTTGCGCTTTTGAAGAAATTCTATACAAGGATATCATTCGTTTGAACATGTGTAGGTTCCCACTCTGAAGTTAACCGCAGGCTAGCTTATAGCTGCTAGGTATCTTTCAGAGGCCTGCATGCAGCTGTCTTGGAATAAACGTGCTCTGTGATCTTCTCTTTCGATGAGAAGTAAGAGGTAACAGTTGAGTCTTGAGTCTAGTTGAGTCCTGGCATTCTTTTCTTTAGCCATTGTGCAGATTTCCAGAAGGAGAGAATAATAACAATGTTATAATAATGCATATTAAGACAAACAGTCGTGATTCACTAGAAACTTCTGCCTTGTACTTCTTTTCACTGGCCACCTTATTAGAAACTCCTACTTCCACTCACTGGTCACTTTATTAGAAACACTCATCTTGTACTTCCACACAGTGGACACTTTATTAGAAACACTCATCTTGTACTTCCACACACTGGACACTTTATTAGAAACACTCATCTTGTACTTCCACACACTGGACACTTTATTAGAAACACTCATCTTGTACTTCCACACACAGGACAATTTATTAGAAACACTCATCTTGCACTTCCACACACTGGACACTTTATTAGAAACACTCATCTTGTACTTCCACACACTGGACACTTTATTAGAAACACTCATCTTGCACTTCCACACACTGGACACTTTATTAGAAACACTCATCTTGTACTTCCACACACAGGACAATTTATTAGAAACATCTGCATTGTACTTCCACACAGTGGTCACTATTAGAAACACCTAACTTGTACTTCCACTCACTGGACACTTTATTAGAAACACTCATCTTGTACTTCCACACACTGGACACTTTATTAGAAACACTCATCTTGTACTTCCACACAGTGGCCACTTTATTAGAAACACTCATCTTGTACTTCCAAACACTGGACACTTTATTAGAAACACTCATCTTGTACTTCCAAACACTGGACACTTTATTAGAAACACTCATCTTGTACTTCCACTTACTTGTCACTTTATTAGAAACACCCATGTTGTACTTCAACTCACTGGACACTTTATTAGAAACTCTTTGTACTTCTACTCACTTCCAAAGAAAACAAGCAAGAAAGAAAGAAAGAAAAAAAGACAGAAAGAGTGAAAGGGGAAAAGGTGGAAGGAAACAAAGAGAAAATGAAATAAGACAAAAGACAGAAAAAAGGACATAAAATAAAGAAAGACACATACAAACAAAAAAACCTCAATAAATGAAAGACCAAATGAACAAAAACACAGATAGATAGATAGATAGATAGATAGATAGATAGATAGATAGATAGATAGATAGATAGATAGATAGATAGATAGATAGCAGTGGTGGATGAAGTACACAAATCATGTACTTGAGTTAAAGTAGAGCTACCCAAGATAAAATATTACTCCAGTAAAAGTACAAGTTTCTCCCTTTAGACCTCCAATTGAGTAAAAGTAAAAAAGTATTTGCTTTCAAATGTACTTAAGTACTGAAAGTAAAAGTACTAAAATATGAATTAATTTAAACCTGTAACTAAGTTGTAATAAGTTTAATAAAACTTGCTTTAAACTCTAGTTTTCAAATTTGCTTTCCTTTACTATATTACATCTGCAGGTCTCTGTTCATAAACATAAACTAGCAAAAACAAATTTACTATAAAATGAGCATTCGTATACATTCAGAAAAAAAACACAGTCAGAACTGCATATGTGTACATATTTCTATATTGTGGTCTATTTACACAAAGTTAGTTCTATCATTTATGTTGAATAGACACACAATTTTACGCTGCTGCACTGACATTGAACTGAGTGCTTGCACTGGATCGGTATGTCCAAAAGGTCAAAACAAGCTGGTTGGTGTAGTGTAGTGGTTAACACCTCTGCCTTCTACAGTGTAGACTGGGGTTCAATCCCCACCTGGGCAAACACCTTATACTACACCAATAAGAGTCCTTGGGCAAGACTCCTAACACCACCTTGGCCTACTTATGTAAAATGATCAAATTGTAAGTCGCTCTGGATAAGAGCGTCAGCCAAATGCCGTAAATGTAAACAAGCTCAAAACAAAGTGACTGCTGTGCCCTGATTGGTGTTCTTGCTTTGCACTTCTTTCATTTTGACATGTTACGTTTTTATGCTTGCACAAAACAAAAGGAACGACAGATTTCTCATTATGCAGTGGAGCAAAATGTAAAAATATTTGACTTTGAAATGTAGTGGAGTGAGAGTAAAAAGTTGCCCAAAAATGGAAATACTTCAGTAAAGTACAGATCCATGAAAAAACTACTTAAGTATAGTAACAAATTACATTTACTTAGTTACTGTCCACCACTGATAAACAGATAGATAGATAGACAGACTGATTGATTGATTGATTGATTGATTGGTTGGTTGATTGAATTAATAATTGATTGATCGATTGACTGAGAGATATACAGAGAAACAAAGACATGAGAAATAAAAAAAAAGGAGTTAAGGAGTTTTAGATGTAAATGAATAAAAAAAGAAGAAAGAAAGAAAGAATAAGCAGAGATGAAGAGGAAGTAGACAGAGAAAGAGAAGCAGAGAGAGAGAAAGTAAACAGAGAGAGAGGTAGAGAGAGTAATTGTGTCTGTTAGCCTGCGGGCAGGAGAACAGAGGGAAACTGGAGTTTGTCTCAGCAGCTCGTCTTTAACAGACTCACCACAGAACAGCTCAGAGCATTAAAGCATTTTAACAGCCTTCAGTTCACAGCACTGCCTCACTGGCTGACTCTTCACTGCACGCTTCTACACAGCTAAACTCCTCCACTGTTCATCTGATACTCTTCTGAGACTTCAGCAGCTTTAACAAGGTTTCTTATTCTTAGTCTAGGGAAAACACTCTGCCATGAGGACTCCAGACCAGATAAGAACTCCGTCTTCCATCAAAATGCATCACCACTGTTACGTGAAAAAACTCCAAACCTCCCAGCTCCAGAATGTAGGTTTGGGTTTGTTGAGAAAGAAAAACTGCAGAAAAAAACAAATACATGCTACAAGGTTTTCTTGTGATAGTCACTCGGTGACATCAGCACCTGTCTCACTCTGCGCCTTCAGTCATTTGCTTCAATTTTATTCATCAGTGTATTGCAGTTATTCTTTAGGCTCTATCACTGTGGAGGAAAGTTAGCCTCTCTCTTACTTTGTTTTTATATATTATATTGGAATACTAGAGACAAACAAGGTAACCTAACTTGTACAGATATCATGCATGTAACATATATCATTCAAAGATTTGATTACACCATTAAGAATGCCCTGCTGTCATTTTGGCAGACATGCTGTATCTCTGACTGTGCTCTGAAATAGATTCTCTCCTCTCACTGTTGCTGCAGCTACAGCCCTGCAGGTGGATGAAGATCAAGCAAAATAGACCAGAATAACCACGAAAAAGATGAAAAGGTTTGTGACTGATTTAGATGCAGTCTCAGAAAACTCTATGAGCAGAAGCTTGATTGGTATACTAGATCTGTACAACCTGCATGTCTCTCAAGTTCAGAACATTCCAGTGCATGAGATTTTACAAAACCTATTAAAAATGGCTACTAAAACTGCCAAAGCTCTTACATGATAAGCATAATTAGGTTGGAAAGTTTATCTAATTTGCTGGCTTCTTGTGTCAGTTTAAATGGTTACATTTAGGAACCGTAGCATGAGTTTCAAAATTGAAGCTGGTGAATTTAAAGATATTTTAATTCAATAAATACATCCTTAGACTCAATGCCATTTCACCCCTGGCCCCTACCACTTAGCCCTTAGCCCTGCATTTTGCACATTCACATCTAGGTGTAGGGGGTCCTGATTTTTGCTGAGTCAGGGGGGTAGGGTGTAGTGTTGGGTTGTCACACTCCAAATCAAATGAGAAAAAAGGAAAAACTGGCAAAATGACTGCACAAGCGACCAAAGAAAACCACAAATGTGACTATTTTCCCTGTTAAAAGTTGTCTTAGTTTAATGTCATAAAACCTGTTAACCTGTTCTTTTTTTTTTTGAGTGTTGTCCAATTTCGTAGGAGACTACAAAGACTTCAACCACATCCCACTGTAACTCAGTTCCAAGGGGCAAGATGACGTTCAAAAATGAGCAGGTGGGGGTAAAAATAAGAAATAAGATCGGGCCTTAATCAGGGAATACCAAAAACGTCCACTTGCAAATGGCATAGTAAAGCTAAAATCGGCCACTGGAGCTTCTAGACTGAACACGTCTTACTGGCTGATCTAGTGTTGCCTCCCAAACAACACGCCTCTATGCTTCACCTACTATATTAATGAGTGAGCTTCAAATGGTACTGCAGTGTTTTTTTACAATTCAGTATGCAGATTGGGATGCAGCAGAAATAACACAGCACTAAATCTCAGACATTTGGGTTCAGCTTCCATTGATCATCACTAAAGCAACAAATCAAATCAAATCAAATCAAAGCAATGCACTGAAAAATATTGATTAATATGCTTTAAAATAAAATTTACACTAAGGCCCAATCCCATTTCTCATTTTTACCCCTTGCCCTTGTTTTCAAGTGTCATTTTGGCCCTTGGAACTGAATCACTAAGTGAGGTTTAAATCTTGCCCTACAAAATGAGACAGTCCCCAATTAAAAAAGAGCATTACTTCATTAACAGGCTACTAGAGGTGCTTTGTTGGCGACCCTACCAGTCTGCGGTCATAGCAGAGGAGGTGGTAGAATTAAGAAGTGTTTTTGACATGACGGCTAGGTCGTTAGTGATTTCCTGAGTGTCCACTGGTCATTTCCTTGCAAAATATAAATGGACGCACAAATCCAGCAGTTCACACAGATTGAGGCAGATAGCATGTGTGTCAACTCATCTTCATTGGCTCATAACTCCAGATGTGATATGTGTGCATATGTTTAAATGTTCATTCAATATATATAATTGTTAATTTTACATGTATATGGTGAAGAAAGAGACACAGGAGAGGCCATGATTTCTCTTTAATTAACACCAGCAGAAAAATACATACAGATTACACATACATATGTGCAATATACGACATGACATAAAACAAATTAGTGTGTGTGTGTTTGTATATATATATATAGATATATATATATGTGTGTGTGTGTGTGTGTGTGTGTCTGTGTCTGTGTGTGTTTGTGAGCTTGTTTATACAGTATTAAGATAAGTACATGTATTGTCTTTGGCACAGTCACTGTAATTAAGGGAAGCCAGGGGGAGTTTAGAGTTGCAGTCGAGAGCCTTTAGGCTGCTGTCAGAAGGAATCACACCAATGCAACACTATGAGACACACACACACACACACACACACACACACACACACACACACACACACTGAGATATCATGCTCTTCTTTTTCTTGTTAAATTCCTTCTGAGTAAACCATCATATCTTGTTCTAACCTTTACTATATCCATTACTAACTCATCTAAAATGAACAATTCGATTCTAAAATCCCAACTGAATCTTAATGTGTGTTCCAGCAGAAAGTACATAAAATCACTACTTTCATTTTTCAGCCATTTTCATCTTATTTCTGATGTGCTTCATCTCACTCCAGCATTCAGTTTTATAACCTCACATAAAGTGTTCAGAATTTAAAGTGTAATAAACTGCAGGCAGGTAATCAGCTTCCAGCCCAGCACATTCAACTTTAAGAAAGGTCCATTTTGAGAAAAATTCCATTTTAAGACTGAAAAATAAACACAGTAGCCACATTTACATGCAGCCTTATCATCCATTAATAATACAACTAATCGCTCAATCGGAATTGAATACGTCCATGTATACATCTCAATCGGAATAGAATACATCCATGTATACATCTCAATCGGAATAGAATACATCCATGTATACATCTCAATCGGAATAGAATACTTCCACGTATACACCTCAATCGGAATAGAATACATCCATGTATACATCTCAATTGGAATAGAATACTTCCATGTATACACCTCAATCGGAATAGAATACATCCATGTATACACCTCATTCGGAATAGGCTAGTCTGATTGTGGCCATTCAGAATACAGTTCCTATCTGATTGAATGAGGTGGGTAATCCTGTAAATTTTCCATTAGATGGAAGAATAATAACCATGTGAATGCCTGTATCTGATTACATTCCCAATCAGAAAGTTTAAGTACATTCTGTGCATGTCTGCATCATAGTGAAAGGTCATAATGTTCAACATGGCAGGAGACAGAAACTGGTCTGCAGAGGACACAAAGTTTATTTTTTAAGCTGTAAAACAGCTTAACGATGGGACATGCGTAATGTCTCTCAGAACACAACGTTGTCCTCTCTGCCTTCTTTAATAAGCCCATGTGACGTACATTTTCCTGAGTCTGACATCATTTTAAGGCAACTAAAGCACTAAATCACTGCTGCTCATCTTACTCTGACTGGACTCATGTGATGCTCGGTGTCGTAATAACGTCCACTCTAAGTGGCATTCTATGCATGCATGTAATTTTCGATTGAATTGCTTTTAGTGTGAATGTAAACAAAGAATTTTCATCAGATTGTTGAGCATATATGTTGAGTATAGTGAGCATATAAACACTTCAGTCAGAATCTATCATTGGAATATATTCGCATTGGCAAAATCTTTGCATGTAAACATAACCACTGTGTAATCTATCAACTGTAGTCCTCAAGAGCTGGAGTCCAATATAGCTTGGTTCTTCCATGCTAAATATAAAGGAGTCACAGTTATTGCTAGTGAGTAGGTGTACGGGTAGTCGAGCGCCTGGATAACTGTTCCAGCTGTGAGTATTTCAATAGCAAAATCAATATTTGGAAATTCATTATATTTAATCAGGGGAAACCAGAGACATACAGACCAACAGTCCATCCATCCATCCATCCATCCATCCATCCATCCATCCATCCATCCATCCATCCATCCATCCATCCATCCATCCATCCATTTTCTAAGCACCAACAGTCCAGTGAAGCACCATTTACATTTAACTTGGCTGTAAGTGCAATAGTTAATTAAACAAGTACATTATATGGACCATTCTCTTGTATTGGTTTAAAGTCAGAGCTGAAACTTCATTTTAGACTCTGTTAAAATGGACTTTACCCTAAAAGTATTTCCTTAATACCTTAATTATGTTTATTTTATTAAAACAAGAACATTCCTTTTTCTCACAAATGGAACAATCGTTGCACTACCATCAATTTTAGCTAATTTTGAACAGAGCTCAAAAATGCCAGTATATGACCAGCAAACAGCTTTGAACACACACAAAGGCCTAATATTTTTATTAAGACCCAAAGAATTTACTCAATTGCAGAAAATATGTGTTTAGATAGTGACAACTCTCAAAGTTACACATCGATAAATTAGGAAAAGTCATTAAATATGAAGCCAAAACATTGAATGGGGTCAAACTGACCCCAAAGATAATCCTTTCTCAGAGGCAATATCGTAGCCTGTGAAGTTAATCCAAGGCACGATCACTGCTGGTTGTAAACTTTACTTGGGCAGTCATGGGCTGGAGGTTACAGAACTGGCCTTGTGACCAGAAGGTTGCCCGGTTCAATCCCCTTAGCCGGCAGTACATGGCTGAGGTGTCCTTGAGCAAGACACCTAACCCCCAACCGCTCCCTGGGCACTGCGGATAGGGCTGCCAACCGCTCTGGGCAAGTGTGCTCACTGCCCCCTAGTGTGTGTATGTGTGCTCACTAGTGTGTATGTGGTGTTTCACTTCAAGCATGGGTTAAAAGCATAGGTGAAATTTCCCCGTTGTGGGACTAATAAGGGTCACTTAATCACTTAAGCTTAATCAAGGAGGGTAAAATAGTTATGCAGCTGATGTAAACAGAGTATATAGTAAAACGACAAGGCGTCACCCACTATACCTGCTAATGAACTGATGAGCTGAATCAGCTGTTGTTGAACAGAGAAATGACCGAACTGTGCTGGGCACAAGCCCTCTAGGACCTGAGCTAGACCCCCCTGTCTTATTCAGATCTCAGCAGTAAACAGGCGGCAGCAGTAAACAAAAGATTGTTTTTGTTCAGTTATAATGTGCAGACATGAATTAATAATCGTATGCTGAGCAGAAAAAGCAGGTGGTAGGCTTGTTTGTCGAGGAAAGTCAAACAACGCTGCTGTGTACATCTGCTGCACTATTTAAAACCCAGTCACATGGCTGGAGATGGAATAAAGCATAACTTTCATCACCTTCAGCATCTTTTAACACTTACATATGTAACACAGTATTGAGCAACCACCTGTTATTTCATTTCCAGCCAAAACAGCCATTAACTCCTTAAAACCACAGGCTTATTACATACTAAGGCTTATTATTCAGTAACTACAGGGTTTTCAGTGCAAGCTGGCTGAGCTGTTCCTGGGTTATAGAAGTGTGTAATAAAACGTTGGGCCTGCTAGTGGGCCCTGGATATTTACGGCGGAACTCCACTGGGGGAAAATCATTCAGAGTGGTTCAGTGTAAAATGCGCATTTCTAGAGAAATTAGAAGTTAGAATTGTTCACCATTATAGTAATAGGAACCAGACGTCTGAAGCATTTAATGACTCTAAAAGCTACATTCCGTTAAATTATTACACAAGAATAGTTAAAAAGGCATTGCTTGATAACTGAGACATTGTTTTGTGATAGTTTTGTTATAAAGTTGCACTCTAAACATATTTTTAACATAAACTATTACACCAGGATTTTTTCAGTGTTTCCGGTCAAAACCGCATTCAACTGATATCAGTGCATACAAGCTAGTCTGCTTTTGAAGTTACTAGCCTGTAGGTATGGCTGTTAAACACAGCTGACTTCAGTGTTGTATCCAATTCAGTTCCCCCTCAAATTTATGTTCCCTTTGAGTACCGGGTCCTTGGGCATGCACACTCACTAAACAGATAACAGTGCCAAGCTGGAACTATGGAAAGCCAAGAGGTTCAAAAAAGGTTTGTATGGCAACTGTTTTCACCCAACCAGCAACGAACAGTACAACAATTGTTTAATCAGTACAACTGTTTAAAGTTTACTCATATTAAAACTAATACTTGTCACAGAATCTCAATTTTGCCATGTTATCTTGCGTGAATTTATATTAGAGATTGGGTGAAAACTTTGCTGACCACTTTATAGGTTAGGACAGGGATGTGCAACTGTGATCTGTCACAGCTTCGCTGGTGAATAATGTTACTTACATAAGCTCTGAGTTTTGCTGCCACTGTGTGACGCAATGCCGACAACCCTAAAAAAAAAAGGGCAGATGGAGAGGTATATGCGGGGCATTGTAAGGAAAAACTACCCCCAAAAACTTTTTTTTTCCAACTTTAGCACTATTTTACCATTATCAACAGGACATATAAAACCATATGGGACACATGTAAGTTCACTGGCCATTTTGAATAACAGATAAAATGGTGATACATGTAGTGCAGACATACGGACATCTGGTTCCTAGAACTACAATGGTGAACAATTTTGAGTCTAAAAAGGCACATTTCACGCCAAACCACTCTGAAGGACATTGTTTACATCTGAACGGTTGAATGACTAAGTAATTTTGCAAAAGGGTCAGTAAATGTTAGTAAAGCTGTAATTTCCTGTGCAGATACAGTGCAAGTACTTTCATAATGTATGTTATTACATCTCCTGATATAATCAGAAAAGGCCTTAACAAAGTTGTTGCATATAACTACGTAGTTATTACATATACATAATAAAAAGTTGGACCCAAAATTGATATTTGGAGAACTTTTGTCCAAACTTACAGCAGTATTTGTCAGTTTGTATTGCCTGGTGGATCACAGAAAGTTCAGTTTTAGTTGGTTATATATTGACTGCACTGACAGTGTATGTGTGTGTAAATCATATGAGACTTTCTCAACTATTGCTAGCTATATATTGACAGCAGTGACTGCAGCACTGTTTGTGTGAGTGGATGTGTGCGTTTTCTGATGTTCAACCTTTCCCACACTTCTGCATAATGCACTGAATCCAGGTATCTTACTGATGTAGGGGTGAGCTCAGGTAGCCCTGCACCATGGAAACAGATGTAAACAGCTGCAAAACCTTCAGCAGTCTTGTTTCTCATTATGGGATACACGTTCGATTTTGCTTTTGGTTACTGCTGGGGATTGATGGCAGCGAACTGGAGGCAAAAACAACTGCTGGCTAATGCCACATTCATGAGAAGTTCTGCTGGCAGCTTGCAGAGTTTTCAGTTATCTGCAGCTGCTGGCCAAATGCCTCAAGGTTTGAATCATAACACTCTCTCACTGCGCAGTGCGATGAACGTGACCTTCAGAGGAGAATTTACTCTCAGTTAATGATAAACTAAAGCGGCACAAAACAGACAAACATGTTCCAGGCAGAGTTTGAGCCCCACGGACCCTCGCCGTGATCAAAACATTGCCAGCTGGAGGCTGATAAATAATGCTTGTTCTGCTTATAGACTCTACAACTCCAGAGCTCAAGACCTCATTTGGGAAATGAAAACGCTGGAATACTCAGCTTTTCACAAAACTTTCAATGATTTTAATTAGTTTGTGTTTAATCACATGCCATGCCCTGTAGAATTACTGGCACCCTCAGGTATTAGAGGGGGAAAAAAAGATAGGATAGAATTCACCTAATTATCAGCACTATAATCTCTCATAAGAGAGCACTGAGATGAAGCATATCTCTAATTATTGATTTTTGCCCTTCACACCTTCCCTGAATGAACAGTATATGTGTCTAAGGAGGGATCTGAGAGAAGCTCATATGAAAAGTGCATTTAAAACTATCACCATACCTCACAGTGAAGTATATTGGGTCCCATTTTATATTATTTACTGTGTAGTGAAGAACATGCAACAACATTGTAAGTACTGATGATTTAGTCAGTGTTACAGATGGATTACAGAAATATAGCCTATGTAATTAAACATGTGTATCAACTTCAGCTTTGCCACATGTAATTACGTAAGTATATCTTCTACACTGGAACTTTCCTGTAGTGTAGTGTTAAAGTTATACTTTAAAATAAGTGGGGCAGCTCCTGTATAGTTATTATGTAGGTATTGTGTAATAATGCAGTGGTAATATAGACTTTGCAACACATCTAATTAATGTGATAAACATTACATTTTAAGACAAAAGGACATCTGATGTACTGACACGTTACTGAATGGTTAAAAGAGTAAACTGGTTACAGTGTCACAGCCTTAGCAACATAATTGCTAGCTAAGTGTTTGGAAAGCTGGCAGATGCAGTGTAAGTAATATCTTGATGTAAGCTAGTTATTACTTCCTTTTACTGTTGAAAAAAAAAACAACTAAAAGCTAAAAACTGCTGTTCCAGTCAGATCACATAAGTAGTTACTTTTATGCTAATATTCTTGTGTGAGAGAGTGAGGCTGGGACAACTATTAAGATATATTTGTGTATTTACATGAGGCAAAACTGAAGTTGATACACACGTGTAATTACATGAGATATAGTTCAATAATCCATCTGTAACAGTGACTAAGTCATTAGTAGTTACATTGTTGTTGTATGTGTTGTTCTCATGTAACTGCACAGTTATTAGAGACACTTAAAATAAAGTAGGGCTGTACATTGTTTGCTGCATGACTGCCACCCCCCAAGCTCCACCCATACATCAATTGTGTGCACCTGAATCTTGTTGTTTTGGGCCGTCATGGGCTGGAGGAACCAGCCTTGTGACCGGAAGGTTGCCAGTTTGATCCCCTGAGTCAACAGCATGTGACTAAAGTACCTTTGAGCAAAGCACCTAACCCCTCCAACTGCTCCCCAAGCACCGTGGATTGGGCTGCCCGCCACTCCAGGCAAGTGTGCTCGCTGCTCCCTAGTGTGTGTGCATTCACTAGTGTGTATGTGGTGTTTCACTGCATGGATGGGTCAAAATGCGGAGCTGAAATTTCCCCGCTGTGGAACTACTAAGGGTCAGTTAGTCAGTTTGTTTATAAACAGGTCTTTTGGTGCCCTTTGGGACCATTTGTACATTCTTCCTGGCCTGCATTTATGTGTACATTTTTGAATATTTAGAAGCATTCAAAAAACACAGATGATTATTTATTATAACCATCTTTTAAAAATTATGAAGCTTCTGAAAGACAATAAAAAGTTTTTTTTTAGGTAGGTTTCAACTTTGGGCCTGCAGAAGTAGCTTCTGATGTGATCTGCATGGTAAAAAAGACCACAGCTCTCAGAAACTTCTGACATCTCACAGAGAATTTCAACTGGATCTGGCTATCCACACTTCCACGCACCAGTTTTAGCAGTCTGATGGGAAGCTAAACAACTGTTTCTCAAGCCAAATGCTGGAAACTGTCATCTCTACACACCAATTAGCATTCACACTACACCATTTTTAAATGATGTAAAATAGATATTGTGCATTTGCAGACTGGTACTCCACTTCATTTGAGGTGAACTTGTCTTTGTTTTGTCCAACGTTGCACTAAAAGGCCATGAATTGTCATTTTGTATGTCGGTCAGCCAGTGTTTAGCTACTATGCTGCTCTTAAATGGAACCAGTCAACAGAAAGCATTAGAAGAGCCCCAACACTGGACACTTTGAGCCACTTTCCAGGCTCAGAACATTCCTATATTAGTAGCTTTCAGCTCAGTTTAAAGCAGTTTTCTCTTTTCTAGCCCTTCTTCTCCTCCTCTGTAACAGCACATTATTATCCAAATTTAATCTTTAATTCCATTTTTGAGTGTCAGAATTGAAATTTTCATTTGATTTTTAATGTATTGATTTTTCTCTTTTAAAATCTATTGATGTAATCATGGCTTATTCATGTCTTTAATTTCCATTCTCCCTCACTTTGTCTTTTACTGTTCTCCTTTACTTTTTAAAAGACTTTGTATTTTCTCATGTGTAAAGCACTTTGAATGACAGCAGCGTATGAAAGGTGCTATGTAAATAAACTTGCCTTGACTTTGTGTTTAGTAGAAAAACACTTATTTTCTTAGCCTGCTTGTTCACCACGGTCCTCAACTAGTAAACTGCTGCCCACAGCGCCAACTAGTGAATATACTGATTCATTCACTCCAAAAAATATTTAAGCCCAAAATGTAAAACTTATGTATTTTAATTACAGGTCAATTTATCCATATGCATAAATACATTGTAAAAAATGTTATTATAAATTTTCTTTCTCCATCATGTTCAATAAACCTGAATGAATTAAAAAGGTTTAAATTAGAGGTGCTTGTAGGATTTCTGCAATTCTTTTACATCACATTCAGGTATTTCTAAAGAGTTGATATCACCTTCTGTATTCACAACACAATTACTTATACTGTGTAAATGTATTAAATGACATGTTACATTCACAAACATTTGCTGTAGTTCTAACTGTATTAAACAGTATTCGCTGAGTCACATTACAAAACACAGGTAAACTTTAAAGTCTAATGTGAAAGAATTAAACTTAACTTTATAGATTTCAGCTTTGATCAAATTCCCTGCGTTAGAATTTCTATTCACTCGCAACTGAACTACAACATAAAGGATCTGTTTATGAGCACATTGAGGTGCAGCTCTCATGCTAACCATCATGCAAGTTAGCAAGCTAACGCTATCAGTGACTTCATGCCATGCTAACATGTCGAGGTCACCTACAGTTACGAAACCCATGAACTGTTGATTTGAATATTAATGGAATACATCTTTATATACAGCTTCACAATAAATCCCTGCCGTTGTTTACTTAATCTACCTATTGTGCCCGTTAACATGACAGCAGACCTAGCAAGGATGCTAGCTAGCTAGTTCACACTGTTGTCTAGAGTGTCAAAATAAGCAAAATGAAACATTAATATCTGGTCAAAAACATTAAAAACACAAATTAAGTTAATGTGTATGTCTATTTCATTGCAGTTGTGCTGTATAACAAAGGATGCTAGGAGATGCTAAAAATCAAAAGAGCCATTTCATGTCCACCATGCCATGCCATGCGTACTGCCTCCTAATAAGATTTAGAGGAAAAGTCTAAGTCTCATAGAATTCAATTAAATCAGTTTTGGATTTATCCAAATTGGGTTGCTTCTAATTATTTTAAATACGTAAAGTATATTATGTTTTTTAAAATAATTTTTATGTAAAATAATTGCTTAATATTTATGATGATCATTTTTTGTGTGTAATTTACTAGTCGACTTGTCTTTGCAACTCCCGCGTACTAATCGCTTCTCGGCCTTTTGGCTAAGATCAAGTGTAGTATCTGTTCTTATCAGTTTAATATCTGATACGTCCTCTATATGCGGACTACATATTAAATTGATTTTTAGGACAGGGAGACGGAAGAGGGGCTTGCTCCGTCCACTCCACGCATCGACCTGGTATTGCAGTACCTCCGGGAACGGTGCACCTCCCGGGGACAGTCATGGGCTGGAGGTTAGGGATCTGGCCCGGTTCGACAGGGCCGACAGTCCATGACTGAGGTGTCCTTGAGCAAGACACCTAACCCCCAACTGCTCCCCGGGCGCCGTGGTTAGGGCTGCCCACCGCTCCGGGCAAGTGTGCTCACTGCCCCCTAGTGTGTGTGTTCACTAGTGTGTATATGGTGTTTCACTTCATGGATGGGTTAAATGCGGAGGTGGAATTTCCCCGGTTGTGGGATCAAAAAACTATCACTTAATGTCTTGTTCCCATGAACACTTTAGCCTGCTTCTTGTTTTTGAACTTGCATATGCCTACACTAAGCCTGATGGCTAGTGCATTGTTCCCTGTTGAAAAACGACTGTGTTCCTAAGTAAAAAATCTTTGAGCTTACATCCAACTGCCTCAAGCCCCCTCACTCAGTTATCAGCTCTCATTTTAGCATGTAGTGGAAGACGTCCACCGTAATTCAATTGAATTCACCACAAATGTTCTGAACAAGCTTCTGCTAAAATATGCTGCATGAAAGTAATAACTTTGCAGCCTTGAATGATCTGAGGGCGCCTCTTTCTCATTCTCCAGAAGAGCATTGATTATTCACCCGAAATCCATTTAACAAGACACTCCAGATATTTTGTACAATCGCCTGCAGCTGACATACGTTTGTACTCAAGTGAATCAGTTAAACAGCAGAGTGGATGCTTAGGGTCAAAACTAAAAACGGTCGTTTCAACTGCCACTCAGCCTAATGTGTCCAATTCAAAGCCATTACTGAAATGGGCTGTGCAGGTGTAGCATTCATCTACAGGAGAGATCATGATAGAAGATGTTGCTCAACAGTTTTAAAACCAAACAATATGACCCAAACATATCTGCTCTATGATGAGCACTGCATACAATGCAAAAAAGTTTGGAGTGAATCTGTTTTCATGAACTTAAAGAGTTCTTAATCTAACGACTTATCCTTAAATATAATATATACACTGACCGACCACTTCATTAAGCATAGCTACCTTGTATATATAATCTTTGGCTATTAAATCAGGCCCACTTACTCTATAGATGAAGTATAGTCCATCTGTACCTTTGCATACTTTGTTAGCCCTCTTTTACCCTGTTCTTCAGATTTCAGGACCCCTACAGGGCCACCAGACCTACCTTGTTGGTCCACCTTGTAGATGTAAAGTCTGAGACGATAGCTCATCTGCTGTTACACTGTTACACACTTTGTGTTGGTCATCCTCTAGTCCTTCACAAATGGTCACAGGACGCTGCTGGCTGAACATTTTTGGTCAGTCCAGGAGTGACACTGAGGTGTTTACAAATGCCAGCAGCACTGCTGTGTCTGATCCACTTGTACCAGCGCAACACACACAAACACACCACCAGTAAATGTTACTGCAGTGGTGAGAATGATTCACTACCCAAATAATGCTTGCTCTGTGGTGGTCCTGTGGGGGTCCTGACAAAGACCCAAGAACAGGGTGAAGGGGAGATAACAATGTATGCAGAGAAACAGATGGACTACAGTCTGTAATTGTAGAATACAAGGTGCACCTATACAGTAAGTGGAGCTGATAAAATGGACAGTGAGTGTAGATACATGTATGTTTACCTAATGAAGAGGCTAGATGAGAGTAAAACCTGAACTCGATACACTACAGTAACCCTTCTGCAACACTGAATACATCTCCATTAGTTACACTATTGCACGTACTGATAATGAGTAATCGGTCAGTTATTGGATAAACGATATAAAGTGGGACCATAAATTGCACAGAGAAAAAGCTGAGGGGTCTTGAAAACAGGTGCAAATTGAATTGTATGGCTATTGTAAAAAAGAAGTTAAGAATAAAAATGGGTGCTCAGGCCTATTTAGCTTAAACATGAATATTGAGGGAAAATTAAAGTGGGGTATGAACCATCTAGTCTTCCGCATGTGTTTGAAAACTCTTCGGCCCAGATTCAGATAATAAATTAGTTCAGTGACATAGATGTTTGAGAACTGTGGCTGTGTTTGTAGTACACACACACACACACACACACACACACACACACACACACACACACACACACACACACACTCTACAAGTTGTTCATTTTTCCAGAGATTTATCTGAAGAGATATTTGCTTTTACTACAGCTTACATTCTTTCTCTCTCTTTCCTATTCTCATCAAAGAAATTTCAAGGATGTTTTTTTCCGCACATCTAAAGTTCAGTCTTAATAGTTGGTTGCATTTTGTGCTTCTCATGATCCAAATATCCCCAAACACATTCAGTGATGCTGAGGACTGGACTCTGAGGTAATCTGTCCAATATTCTGAGAACAGCGGCAGCTTCTTTGATTAATTGCAAATTATCTTTTTCTCAGAAATGACTTCTAGTGTTGAGTTGTGATGTGAATCAAGAGTGGAACTTGATGTTCTCCTCTCTCTCAAAGATGAATGCTTTAAGTGCTTTTTATTTGAAGGGGACAGTTTTGTTGGTCTACCAGGTTTTGCAGGTGGCTGTTAGGAGCCACGTTTTCTTTGTATGTTTTAATCATTTTTGGAACCAGTTTTGTAAGCTTAATTTTTTTGCGTAGAAATATCTACTCAAAAAATAGTGTGTATGTAACGGTTGTTTTGACTAGAAATTACATAAATAGGATAAATAGGACACCATAAAAGGATGGTGTGAGAAATGTTCATAGTAATGTAAGCACCTCTACTACTACTACTACTACTACTACTACTAATAATAATAATAATAATAATAATAATATACACCTTTAACTGTAATATCTATACAGCTAAATCTATAGTAATGTTTCCCATTCTCATGTATTATGTTTACAGTTGTATGCAAATGTTTGGGTGCCTCTATTTACGTGTTTATTGATAAGTGAAAATAAGTGAACGTATCCTCTTGTGCACAAGTGAATGCACAATTGTTGTTTATTCATGGAATTTAACACAGTATCTCATAAAAGTGAGTACACCCCTCACATTTCTGCAAATATTTTATTATATCTTTTCACGGGACAACACTATAGAAATGAAACTGCATACTTTGAACTTAAAGTAGTCAGTGTACAGCTTGTGCAGCTTGTATAGATTTACTGTCCTCTGAAAAGAACTCAACACACAGCTATTAATGTGTAAATAGCTGGCAACACAAGTCAGTACACCTCACAGTGAACATGTCCAGATTGTGCTCAAAGTGTCAATATTTTGTGTGACCACCATTATTATCTAGCACTGCTTTAACCCTCTTGGGCATGGAATTCATCAGAGCTGTACAGGTTGCTACTGGAATCCTCTTCCACTCCTCCATGATGACATCACGGTACTGGTGGATGTTAGACATGTTGCCCTCCTCCTTGTTCCGCTTAAGGGTGCCCTACAGGTGCTTAAGGTCTGGAGGTCTGTGTTTAGGTCTGGAGACACACTTGGCCAGTCCATCACCTTTACCTTCAGCAAGGCAGTTATCATCTTGGAGGCGTGGTTGGGGTCGTTATTGAGTTGCAAAACTGCCATGCTGTGCAGTTTCCGAAGGGGGGTCTGGGATCACGCTTTGCTTCAGAATGTTACAGTACATGTTGGAATTTGTTTCCCTGAATGAACTGCATGTCCAGACCATGATGCTACCACCACCATGCTTGACTGTAGGCAAGAGACAGTTGTCTTGGCACTCTTCACGAGGGCACCACCACACATGCTGGACACCATTTGAGCCAAACAATTAGACCACAGAACATGGTTCCAGTAATTCATGTTCTTGGACTGCTTGTCTTCAGCAAACTGTTTGCAAGCTTTCTTGTGAGTCAGCTTCAGAAGAGGCTTCCTTCGGTGATGACGGCCATGCAGACTGAGTTGATGCATTGTGTGGTGTATGGTCTGAGCACTGACAGGCTGAGCTCCCACTTCTTCAACCTCTGCAGCAATGCTGGCAGCACTCATGCATCTACTTTTTGAAACCAACTTCTGGATATGATGCTGAACATGTGGACTCATCTTCTTTGGTTGACCCTGGTGAGGCTTGTTCTGATTGGAACCTGTACTGGAAAACCATTGTATGACCTTGGCTCAGTGCTACTATGGCTCAGTGCTATAGCTCAGTATCAGGGTGTTAGTAATCTTCTTATAGACTAGGCCATCCTTGTGGAGAGAAAAAATTCTATTTCTCACATTCTCAGAGAGTTCTTTGCCACGAGATGCAGAATATCCAGTGGCCAATATGAGCGAATTGTACCCAGAACACCAAATTTAATAGCCCTGCTCCCCATTCACACCTGGAACCTTGTAACTTTAACAACACAATTGGGCACAATTTGGACATGTTCACTGTGAGGTGTACTCACTTGTGTTGCCAGCTATTTAGACATTAATGGCTGTGTGTTGAGTTATTTTCAGAGGACAGTAAATCTATACTGCTATACAAGCTGTACACTGACTATTTTCAATTATATCCAAGTTTCTTTTCTGTAGTTTTGTCCCATGAAAAGACATAATAAAATATTTGGAGTACTATTGGTAGCCTAAATAGATACTCAAATAAAAATATAGATACTTGGTCAAAAATAATGACACAACTAAAAATGCTTTTAACTTGAGTAAAAGTGCAAAAGTATCAGGCCAAAAATGACTTATGGGGTGAGAAACTCATAGAACTGCAGTGGAACGTTTTTGTAAATCCAGCATTTATCAGTATAGAAAGTTTATTCAGCTCTGTTCTTTTTTTTTTATTATTTCGTTCAAACATGCACATCACAATGCAGTACATATGTTGCCAAAACAAAGCAGAATGAAATTAAACACAAAAATGGAATCTAATGTTAACCAAATATGAACAGCTTCACTGTATCTGTGTAAAAAGTAGATTGCTATACTCATTAATATGCTTGAGTAGAAGTAAATGTACTACAATTTGAAAATATTAAGCAGAGCAAATTTCATATAACAACACTTGAGCAAATGTAACTAGTTACTACCCACCTCTGCAGATGCCTTCCAGTAGAACCCTATAAATATGGATTTGGTATAACTGACTTATGATTTCATATAACTGACTTATTACTAATGACATTAAGTTGTTACATCTTTGTCGTGGGTCTACATAGATCAGAACATAATCCTTGTAAATATCCACAGTCTGAATGGTTTGAAAAAAAAAAAAAGAAACGTGAAGCTTGTTTATCTCGATGTTTCATGGCAGGATTCTACTTACACTTTCACTAAAATGCATCTCCAGTTTGACAATGGGATTCAATATCATTTCCTGCATGAAAGACACATCAACACATTTGGAATTTCCATTTTTCTTCAGTTCCCTTTTTCTCTCTGTTTGTATGTAGACTGACAAGCTTGGCTTGGACATTTTCCTTGACCTAGGGTGCAGGTGTGGGGAACTTATCCTCCATGTTTTGCCTCTATCATCCTCACACCTGCTCGGAAGATACATTTCCTTTTGTGTAATTTAATATGGATGTAGATGCTGAAAGTGGTGAAAATCCACCTCTGAAATGTGCTTTCAATTGTGTTGCATTCTGGGTGTGTTTCTGGGTTTTTCATTTGGTCAAGTGAATTCCAAAAAGGATCCGATCATTAAAAAAAAAAAAAAAGGATTTTAACTGTAAAAAGTGTCTGCCTTATTGAAACTTCCTTGTTGAAACTTCAAAGTATACACTGATAGGGTATAAAACACAAATTCTTATTTCGTTAACTTATGAGCGATGTTCAGCTAATTTTTAAACATTTAAAACAACCATTATTTTTATAAGTGTAAGTTATATTGAGAAATAACAATAAAGACTTGACACCTTGACATGAAACAAGGCCAGACCACAGCAGAGAAAAGAATTTTCATTACATAGTTTTGCTTTTATCACAGCTTTCAGTTTTTCAAAGCATGTCTTTTAATCACACTTTTCTGTTTTAACCCTTAGAAACCTAAAATTTGGGGAATTTTTGTGTTTTGTTTTTTTTACAATTGCAATTACAATGTATTTACATGTGACAGTTACACATGCCATATGTTGTTATTCTCAGGATACTCAGATATGCCATTATTTGACATATAAATGTTATCAGAAATTTGATAACTTCATTAATTTGGGCCATTTTTTATCAAATCTTTACCTTGCACCTTCATCTTTTTTTTTATTAAAGAGATCTTGAAAACAAGTGCAGTTTGCAGAAATTGTTCATCTGGAATATGCGTGAGAAAAATGAGTTGCATATTTAATATCAGATATTTTTTAATAATCAAAATCAACGTAAACTGAAAGCCCTTTGTTTATAATATGAAGGATAAAAGCAGAAATGTAATGTAACAGTTCTTAGTGGGGTTTGGGTGAATTTGGAGCAGGATTGCTGGCTGATGGTGGATGAAATCAATCTGGATTGTGAGGGCAGGGTCTGCTGAGTGATCTGATGTGTGAATCATGTTGCTGTTTTAACACTCACTTGGAATATGAAGGCCAAACAGCAGAGCAATTATATCAGAATAATAGGTGATATTCCCAGCCAAATTATTCACTGATGCTGGCATCACAGCTCGTTGATGTCATGCTTGCAAGTTAGTGGCTGGTCTGCTGAATGTCCTCATGTGTGGCTCATGCGTGTATCTTAAATCATTCTGAAGTTATGAAGGCTGGAAGTGACCGTTAATCATTTTTGAGTATTGCAAACACCTGCATTTTCTCATCTTTGACTTTTTTCTTCCCTATATTACATCTGATCTTCTCAGAAACATCTCCTTAACCATATTATAAGCAGACGAGTAAGACACGTGCAAGGCAGCTTAGGTGAGTTTGGGCAGTTGCTTTGTGAATGTTAGCATTTCTTTGAAGGCTAACAATGTCAGTGACTCTTTTCAGTTCATAATACTACTTTGCTCAGGCTACGAAGTGCAGCTACCCACAACACAATTTATCTGACCCGCAAGCTGGCATTTTAACAAGCTGGAGATGAGTCAGTCATGATTGCAAACAGCGGGTGCCATGCAGATCAGATATTTAAATCAACCCGCTGTCTGCTGACTGTAATAAAGTGGAGTGATTACCCTGGCCCCTCCCCTGCAGCCACGCAGCTCATGAATTTTAATCAAAGTTCAATGAATGCATAATTAATACTGGGCTGAGGCGTCGTCGAAGATCAATGAGGCCCTTAGCTTCGTGAGATCCTCGGTGACAAGATAGGGATACACACTAGCACATGTTTGTGCATGAGTGTGTGTGAACTCCACTGCCACTTAAACACTCCTCAACAACTCCATCACTATCTGCCAGACTCCATCAGTACGAGCAGACTGAACTCCGAGAAAGTGTGTTTGCCTGCAGACGGAGACAATGAGTGTGTGTGCACTTCTCTGACAGCCGTGCTGAGATAAGGCCTTTCCATCCGGCTACGTTCCAATCCGCGGCCACATACGCTTACTTGTCTCCCCTCCTGAGCACCGATAAAGTAGATGGATAGTGAAGAGGTCAGAGAGGGACACAGAGCCAATCTGTCTTTTTTTAATATAGAGCAAAGAACTGAAAGATGTTTCAGATTTCATGTTTGGTTGATTTCCGAATGCATCTTCTATGGGTACTCAATTGAAACATGACATTTTCTTGGACAGATAAAGAGATACCATATTAAACAAATGAGACAAAAAAAATAGACTTGCTCATTTATTTTGTGAGTGCAATGATCCAGTATTACCTCTCTATGAGTGTGAACCTTTAGGCTTTGCAGGTCATTCCAAAATCTCCATTTTTCATGAATTTCTATTTTGATCACAGAAGCTATTCTTTACATTGGGTGAGTACTTCTTGGTGGATGGACCCATAGAAATGCTCCAAAAGTATTAACGTTTATTAGAAGAATTAGAGTTCAGAACCATTAGCCACCTGTGTTTGCACACAGAGGAGTTAGACCTCCGCATTTGATCCATCCGTGCAGTGAAACACCCACATACATGCACACTAGTGAACACACACACTAGCAGGCAGTGAGCAGACTTGCCCAGGGCAGTGAGTATCCCTATCCACACTACCTGAGGAGCTTGGGGGATAGGTGCCTTGCACAAGGGCACTTAAGTCACGTGCTGTCAGCTGAGGGGATTGAACCGGTGACTTTCTAGTCACAGGGCTAGTTCCCAACCTCCAGCCCTCGACTTCCCCCAATTTATGGCATTTGGCAGACACTCTTAACCAGAGTGGATTACAGTTTGATTACTTTACACAGGTAGGCAGAGGTCATGTTAGGAGCCTTGCCCAAGGACTCTTACTGATACATTGTAGGGGGCTTGCCCAGGCAGGAGTGTGAACCCCAGTCTACGGCATAGAAGGCAAAGGTGTTACGCTATACCAATCTGTTTATGTTTACTTACATTAAAGTAACAACTTTCTTGACATCTCCTTCTCCTACATACATTTTATTGTAAACAGTGAAAACACCTTCCTGGATTGGGGCCTTGTCGTGGCGGAAGGGCTTGTGTGGTCTAGGGATCTTCAGAGCTAAGTCGTCGGGAGCAATATGCTCCTGGTAGGGTCTCCCAGGGCGAACAGGTCTGGAGTGAAGACCCAGACTAACACGATCCAAAGTTCTCCATGCATATCGGTCAAAAAAAATTGTGTACCCTGCCCGGGAAAGGGTCACCGGGACCTACCCTTGGAGCCAGGCCTGGGGGTAGTGTTCCACGTAACCCGGCCGGGCTCAGCCCGAAGAGGCAACATGGGGAGGCCATGTGGGCCCACCACCTGCAAGGTCCAGCATGGGGGAGCGGTGCAGTGCCATATTGGCAGTGGGAGATTGTGGGGAGACTCTAGGTGGCCTAGGCCCCGGCAGCAGAAACTAGCCTCCCAGTGGGGGTGTTCCAGGCACAGCCTACCGGGACAAGACCTCGGGTTGTCCTAGGACATGCTGGAGGGATTATGTCTCCAAGTTGGCCTGGGAGCGGCTTGGGGTCCCCGGGAATGAGCTGGAGGAAGTTGCGTGGGACAGGGTCATCTGGGATTCTCTGCTCTCCCAACTGCTACCGTGACCCGGTCTGGACTAGCGGTCAACGATGATGGATGGGTGGACAGTGAAAATACATCAGTACCAAATTGTTGTAATATGTCATAAATAAATTATTTAAGTAATATATATAAATTACATGTATGATTTACGTGTTTCTAATAACTGTGAAGTTAACCAGTAAAACATTAACAATACATGTAACAACAAGGTAACAACTGGTGAAGTATTGCTACAGATGGATTGTTACAGATTACAGTAGTTCAGCTTATGTCAGTATACATGTGCATCAAGTTCAGTTTCTACTTATATAATCACACATTCTTCTTCTTTCGCCTGCTCCCTTTAGGGGTCGCCACAGCGGATCATCTGCCTCCATCTTGCCCTATCCATTGCCTCCTCTACTTTCACACCAACCATCTCCATGTCCACCTTCACTACATCCATAAACCTTCTCTGAAGTCTACCTCTTCTCCTTCTACCCGGCAGCTCCATCTCCAACATTCTTTGCCCAATATATCCACTATTCCTCCTCAACACATGTCCAAACCATCTCAACCTGGCCTCTCTAGCTTTATCTCCAAACTGCTCCACCTTCACTGTCCCTCTGATCTGCTCATTTCTAATCTTGTCCAGCCTTGTCACTCCCAACGAAAATCTCAGCATCTTCATCTCCGCCACCTCCAGCTTAGCCTCCTGTCTTTTAGACAGAGCCACAGTCTCCAAACCATACATCATAGCAGGACGCACTACTGTCTTGTAAACCTTCCCTTTCACTCTTGCTGCTATCCTTCTGTCACACATCAGCCCTGACACCCGTCTCCACCCACTCCATCCTGCCTGCACCCTCTTCCTCACCTCTTTTTTGCACTGTCTATTGCTCTGGATGGTTGACCCAAGATATTTGAAGTCATCCACCTTTATGACCTCTACTCCTTGCATCTTCACCTTTCCACCTGCCTCCCTCTCATTCACACACATGTATTCCGTCTTATCTCTACTGACCTTCATTCCTCTCCTCTCCAGTGCAAATCTCCACCTCTCCAGATTCTCTTCCACCTGCTCTCTACTCTCACCACAGATTACAATGTCATCTGCAAACATCATGGTCCATGGAGCCTCCTGCCTGACCTCATCTGTCAAATAACATATAGTAAACATGGCTATAAAGTGTAATTCAGTATAATTCATTTTTATAACCATGTTTATAGTGCCTTAGGAATGCATTAAAACATGTTATAAATGTGTTTATAGATGTTCACAAATGTGACATTCATAGAAGGTGTTGTTTTTATTGACTGTGTAAATAGTTTCTCTAGTTACATTTGCTTATTCAGTGTATTTGAATCTGAATCATATCAAAATAATCAAACAGCACTAAATAGTGGAATCTTGAAATGTGAGCTTTTATTAACTGTTCATTTGAGTCCTAAAGAATCATGACTGGTATGCAATAATGCAGCTGTAATGCAGAAGACGGCTGCTGCAGCTGCCCTCATCTGAACCCACAGACTACGCGTATTAGTCTCTGGCAATTACTCTCTCTCTTTCACCCTCCCTTACACCAATATGTCGAGCCCTCTGCTGAATGCTTGCATTGTATTTGGCTGTCATTGGCAATTATAGACATGCTTGCATGCACAATGCAATCTATCTGGGCTAAGAGGATGGACTGTAATTTGATAGACTGTGTCTGTGTGAGTGTGTGAGCAAGTGAGAGAGACAGAGAGAAAGAGGGAGGGAGAGAGAGAGAGAGAGAGAGAGAGAGAGAGAGAGAGAGAGAGAGAGAGAGAGTGAGAGAGAGAGAGAGAGAGATACAGAGAGCTGAAACAATCAGTCTTGCAGGGCTACATGCAGACAGAGAGAGCCTCCTGTTTGGTAGATTCAGACTCTCCACAGTCATAACAGTGGCAGGACAGTGAGCTGATGCTGGGGTCTGAGAGTCTGCTCAGCACAACACACACACACACACACACACACACACACACACACACACACACACACACACACACATACATACATATACACACCTATTTATATTTATTTAATTTCCAGTCAGGACAGTGTCCCTCAACCCCACAGCACCAAATATTCAACAATTTCCTGACCCAACAAACCTGATTCAGCTCATGAAGGGCTGGACAATCAGTTGCTGAGCTGGATCTGATGGCAATAACGTTACTCCTCTCATCACAAAGTGCTCTGCCATGTTCAAAGCACATCACAGCTCAAGTGGGTGTGGCTAAATGTTCAGAATGACCTGTCGCTCCTAATCAGTTGACCAGTAGAATGTGCAGGTGACTGCCCTCTTCTAAGACCCCCTGTTTAAAAAGTGCCAAAAGTCAGAAGCAAAAAAGAAAGAGCAACTCCAGAAAAGAAAATACCAGCAAAATCAGCAAACGGAAAAAAATGAGCAATACATTTAAATCAAAATCTCTAAAAATGTGCAGTAAATATTTAAAAGTCAGATTTAACTTATTTGTTACTTATTGTACTAACTTATTTAACTTATTGTATTTGCAACATATCTGGACATTTTCATGCTTCATAATTTGCTTGTGGATTTTATTATTTTATTTGAAACTTTTGTCATAGAATTAGCTCCATACGTATGATTATTAATAATTGAATAACTGAAGCTATATTTCCAGCTTTTCCAGTAAGAATGCGCAGATTTACATTACATTTACAGTATTTGGCTGACGCTCTTATCCAGAGCGACTTACAATTTGATCATTTTACATAGGCAGGCCAAGGTGGTGTTAGGAGTCTTGTCCAAGGACCCTTATTGGTTTAGTGTAGGGTGCTTGCCCAGGTGGGGGATTGAACCCCAGTCTACAGCATAGAAGGCAGAGGTGTTAACCACTACACTAACCACTAACCAACCACAGGTGACATATAATACTGTATAATTGGCCAGTATTATCCTTATTAAATGCTGTATATTGTATACTGTATAAGTGTGGCATTGTTTGTTTATGCATACTGTCCTGTTACACGGCTGAAGTACAACTTGATGCACTGAACACTGACCACTAACAACAACAAATAGCTTACATTAAGACATTACTTGCACTGTATCTGCCAGCTTTCCTAATATTTAGCTAGCATTTATGTTGCTAATGTTGTCACACTGTAACCAGTTTCAGCTTTAAACCGTTCTGTATGTATATGTGACAGTACAGCAGATGTCTCCTTATCTTAAAATGTAGCCTTTCCAACATTAAGTAAATGTGTTGCATTTCCCTCAATGCAATGTCTCTATTACCACCACATTATTACACAGTACTTACATAGTAACTACACAAGAACTGTCCACTTATTTTAAAGTGTAACTTTAGCACTGCACTGCGGGAAAGTTCCTGTGTAGAAGATTTTCTGTAATTGTGTCATTACATGAGGCAAAAGTGAAGTTGATACACATGTGTAACTACACATGCTGTACCGCTGTAACCCACCAGTAAGACTGTCAAAATAATGAGTAACTACATAGTTGTTGCATATGTTGTTCATGTGTAACTACACAGTTCGTAGAGACACATAATATAAAGTGGGATTACAATATGCAAAATGTGTTTTTATGACAGACAAAAACCAAGACACAAATATATTTTGCCACATGTTTTTATAAGATATAATTATACACCTTATGAATATGCTTGAACTGAATTCCAGACTGTGATATTGCCACTGCAAGCCAGTTCTGAACCAGTCAGGGCAGCAGTAGAGAAATATGATGGTGTTGTTTCGCTACATTTCAGATGGCTTGTGAACACAGAGGATATTTATGTGTCTAAATGGAAGGTTCAGCATGATTTTAACAGCACTGGCTTTCGACTGGCTCAGTAACAGTCCATTTACTTCCTCAGCAGTATTGTTAAACAGTGAAAACCAGACACACCCTCACACACACACACACACACACACACACACACACACACACACACACACGCACGCGCACACACACACACACACACACACACACACACACACACACACACACACAGCATGCTTGTTTGTAAACAATGTCAGGATGTCTCATAAGAACACATATGAATTTTGTTATGGCAAAGTATTAAAACACTAAGTCACATAAACACACACACACACACACACACACACACACACACACACAAACACACACACACACAGACAGACACACACACCATCCGGTGGTTCTCCTCTTTGTCTTTGTTGTTTGGTTGTGGTGTGTAATACACGCCACTGCAGACGTTATGTAATTTTATACCAGACTCTAAATTTGAGAAGCTCTCTCTGTCCCCTGTCATTTGTTACTTAGAGAAAAGGAACTGCACCAGAGTTCTGACCCTTTGTTTATGTAAGAGGGGTGTGAGTTTGTGTGTCTGTGTGTGTGTGTGTGTGTGTGTGTGCTTGTGTGTGTATGTGCGTCTCAATTTTCAAATGAGAATCTGAGAATGAGACAGCCTTAAGTGTACATATGACAAATCTCCATATCTTACCTATTTCTTATATGTAATAATAAAAGGTCTCGTGTAATTATTATATTATATATATATATATATATATATATATATATATATATATATATATATATATATATATATATATATATATATACACTGATCAGGCATAACATTATGACAACAATACTACTTGTTTCTATGCTCATTGTCCATTTTATCATCTCCACTTACTATATAGGTGCACTTTGTAGTTCTACAAACTACTCTGTAGTCCATCTGTTTCTCTGCATACTTTATTAGCCCCCTTTTACCCTGTTCTTCAGTAGTCAGGACCCCCATGGACCCTCTGAGTGGATCAGACACTGCAGTGCTGCTGGAATCTTTAAACACCTCAGTGTCACTGCTGGACTGAGAATAGACCAGTAACCAAAAATATTCAGCCAACAATGTCCAGTGGGCAGCATATTGTGCCCACTGATGAAGGACTAGAGGACGACCAACACAAACTGTGCAGCAGCAGATGAGCTGTCATCTCTGACTTTACATCTACAGGGTGGACTGACAAGGCATGAGTGTCTAATAGAGTGGACAGTGAGTGGACACAGTGTTTAAAAACCCCAGCAACACTGCTGTGTCTGATTCACTCAGACCAGTGTGGTGAATTTGATCTTATTAATTCTAAAGAAACCACACCAGCACAACAAACGCTAACACACCACCACCACGTCAGTGTTACTACAGTGCTGTGAATGATCCACCACCCAAATAGTACCTGCTCTATGGTGATCCTGTGGGGGTCCTGAACACTGTAGAACAGGGTGAAAGGGGCCTAACAATGTATGCAGAGAAACAGATGGACTACAGTCTGTAACTGTAGAGCTACAAAGTGCAGCTATAGAGTAAGTAGAACTCTCTCTCTCTCTCTCTCTCTCTCTCTCTGTCAGCTCTTTGTTAGCTGCTGAATCCAGGCCATGCAGAGCTCCCCCTGTCTTTGGTAAAGCACCACAGTAAAGATCACAGTAAAGAGAAGTTCAGCAGAAAGTCTATTTTGTAAGCAGAGATTTTTCAAACACAGCTCCAGAAACCAACGACAAATGATGTGAACTTTACATCTCAGTAATATAAGAGGACCAGCAGGTAGTTGGGAAGACAAGCGCTGTCTCAGACAGTCAGACACACCACACAAAGACATGCCCACACATAAACACACACACACGCGCACACACGCACACACACACACACACATGCATGCACGCACACACACACGCGCATGCATGCACGCACACACACGCACACACACACACACACACACAAACACACACACACACAGGCTTCTGTGAATTACAACACTGGTGTATATTAATGTGTACATTTAGAGTCTGGTGTGTACGTATTTTTTAATAAAATCTTTTATTTTTATATATGTAATTGCTACAAGGGCGATACACAGCTAGGATTTTCACTCATCTTCGCAACGGTGTTAATGTGATGTTACAATAAACATAATTGAATTTTATTTGGGTTAACCCTGAACTTAGCCTTACCCTTACCTTAAAATTTGATGATTTACATTGTGGGGACCTGCTTGTTGTCCACACAAGGAAGAATTGTTCCCACAGTGTGAGTGTACAATAGTCCACACACACACACACACACACACACACACACACACGCATACATACACATAATCTTGTTTCTCTTAATTGTGGGGCCATCACATAGACTTCCATTAATTTCCTGGAGACGTAACCAAAACTAATACTAGCCTAACCCTAACCCAAAACCTAACCCTAACTTTAAACATAACCTTTCCCCTAACTTTAACCTTATCCTCACCATGTAATTTTATGATTTCCATTATGAGGACCTACTTGTGGTCCTATCAAAGAAGAAAGGTCCCAGCAATGTGAGTATATAGCAACTTTTGGTCCCCACAATGTGGCATAAACCTGTCACACACACACACATTTCCAGCGTAGATGGCTTGATATAGAATTTCTCAGCGCCTGGACTCTGCAAGGTAAATGTGTGAAAAGCAGAAAATCCCAGAATTTCTGTTGCTATGGGAATGGACCATTATCTATCAGATCTGACAGAGAGAGAGAATAAGAGAGAGAGAGAGAGAGAGAGAGAGAGGGAATGAGAGAGAGAGAGAGATAGAGAGAGAGAGAGAGAGAGAGAGAGAGACAGACAGAAGGGGGGGGGGGGGTGTTGGGGGTCAACACAGACCAAGGGCAGGTGTGTTGCTCTTTCAAAGAATCCGTGTTCTTTCATTTCATTGTCTTTTTAGAAATCAGCGACACACACTGACCCTCTTCACCTCACAGCCGATGTTTAGTCTCCGGTACTGCCATCATTAGTTCACAATGAAACCTGGATCCGCTGCAGCTTCAGAGTGGAGCTGAAAGGAAGACAGCAGACAAATGATGCCTCATTATGCTGTTATCTGATTAGCTAGAAGAAAAAGATTGCCTCATATTTGGAACACGCTTCCTCAAAATCCTATTACCAAATTCCAATTCTGTGCTACGGTCAATCAAGGCAACAAAAATCTTTAAATAAAGATTCAAAGCAATAGAGTGGCAGAACACCAAATGTACACAGTGTGCCTGCCTTAATCCAAATGAATCAATCAGCCAAAACATGCTCGGTGTCTTAAGTTTGCTTCTTTGTTTTTGGGCTGGTTTTGCAAACATGATACGTGCAGGTGCCCTTTTGGGGTGTGTATCCTTGAGGCAACATTCTGCAACAAAGAAAAAAGATCATACAGAGAACTGTGTAGAAATTTTGTTTGGAATTTTTATCTAAATATTTGGAAAGAAATAATAACTAAGCAGTAACTTCAATATTTTTAAATGTGAATGTGTAATTGACACCTTAGTTCTACTGGATAAATCTATTTTACTTTCACATATTGTTGCTTCAAGGCAACCAAAGTATTTTACATTTACATTTCATTTCTGGCATTTGGCTGACGCTCTTACAATTTGATCATTTTACATAGGTAGGCCAAGGCAGTGTTAGGAGTCTTGCCCAAGGACTCTTATTGGTATAGTGTAGGGTGTTTGCCTAGGTGGGGATTGAACCCAAGTCTACAGTGTAGAAGGCAGAGGTGTTAACCACTACACTATCCAACCACTAACACAACCATTTTAGCAATTCCTCACATCAAAAATCCCAAAGATGATACCAAATATATAAAAACACAAACTTCACACTCTAATTATGCTGTGAATCATATTTGTATACTCATGAAAAAACAATAAACACTTGATTTTAAGGGATTATCTGGTGCAGTTAAGTGTATCATGAACAAGCATCATGGCAAACAAATACTTAAAAATGCCCAACATGAAATAGTGTGAAAAAAATAGATATTTAAAAGTCTGTAGTTTTTGGTTTACTCAAACTCTTGCCTTCAATGTTAACCCCTTTATCAGTATGAAATATGAATCATGTTATTATAAGTGAAGATGGGTTTGTTGCCCTGAGGCAACATCTGCAGTAGAGAGCCAGTGTTGTCTCCAGCTGTGGCATAGCAACATCTGAGTTGACAGATTGGCTGTTTCCCAGTTCTTACATGTTTTTGACAAATCATAAAAACATTAGTTTGTCCTTTTTCCCATCTGAGGCTGGCATCTCCGAAAGCAGCTTACACAGTGGATCATGGATATCAGAATTGTATGTGAAAGTGCTTTCACTTTTTGCAAAATGGAAAGTCGACTGGCCAAGGTCACCACTTGGCCACTTTCTGGGGAATAAAGTGTATCAGGTAAAGCTTTACTTGATCACAGCTTCATAACACTGACATGAACATGTCATAAACATGTCATGGCAGATATCATATGCTGTCAAGAGATGTCTTGAAATATTATGTTGCATAATATGAGTTTCTTGTTAACATTACTGGCAACTGTCATGATAGATGTTTTCATTTTTGATGAGAAAAATACAAAACAATACTTTTCCTGTTGTTCCTGTAAATTGAAACCTCAGTGAACACAATGTAATAATCTTCACCCAAATTTTGACATGTACCCCACATGAAATATGAAATGTGATGTGGTCTAATATGAGTGGTAGCAGCTCTAGGCCCTAGGCCTAGGATTTAGACCACCTCTGCAGAGTCATTTTATTCACTGGAAGGAAATAAAACACTGTGAAATACAGAAAGCTGGGCCATGCAATGCTAAGCAGTTATGAAGGCTGTAGTATCTAAAACACTGAAGTAAGTAATATTCTGATTGCTGTTCATTATCTACTGCCTCTCTGGACATGACCTGCTTCACCAGTATGCTTATTACTCTCTACATGAAACTAATGACTCTCCCACACACCCTCACTGAAGAGGATAGTTTCTACCGTTGTATGCAAATGGTTTGAAGAGCCCTGGTTAAACGACATGTTCTGTTGAAGAAAAAGTCTGTGTCAGATTCATGACGTCTTAAACCACTGATTTGTTTGTGCCTTTGTGCTCTTGAGTGTGTGTAGATACTGTTCTTACTTAAGAACAAATCCCAAATAAGAAATCATTGGTGAATGTCAGAATCTTCGTGAAAACTGTGTAAGTGGGTTTTAAGAGGAAATTTCTGTATAAGAAAGATGGGCAAATAAGGCACATTGTTCTTAATATTGCCATTTCCCCCATTTTGCTCTACTCTCCATCTCAAATTGCTGAAGAAAAAGCCATGAAAATTCTGGAAACATCTGTCAATTTTAATACCCAACTCTGAAACAACTGTTCATTGGTGTACAGCTAGACAATGTAGCCCATCTGTTGATACATAATTTGTGTCAGTCATCCTCTGACCACTGAGCTTCTATGGGCTATAGATGTTTTGATGGTGAACCACTCTTAGCATGTGCAAAAAACCCCAGCTGTGTCCGATGCTCATACCAGCTCCTCACACTGCCATCTCAGTGTCGCTGCCAAGTAATATCTGGTCAACAGCACTCCTGTGTTCAGAAAGTGTCCAACGATGAATGGGGTAGAGGACGGCCAACGAATTATGCAGCAACAGATGGACTACAGTCTGGAACTGTACACTTTTGACCTATAAGGCAGGTGGAGCTCATAAAGTGGACACTGAATGGAGGACATGTAGATGGTACGGGTTTCAAATGAATTAAGATTAAGTGACCCTTATTAGTCCTACAATGGGAAAATTTCACCTCCACATTTAACCCCTCCGTGAAGTGAAACACCACATACACACTAGTGAGCACACACATACTAGGGGGCAGTGAGCACACTCGCCCAGAGCAGTGTGCAGCCCTATCCACAGCACCCGGGGAGCAGTTGGGGCTGAGGTGCCTTGTTCAAGGGCACCTCAGTCATGTACTGTCGGCTCTGGGGATTGAACCGGAGACCTTCCGGTCACAAGGCCGGTTCCCTATCATCCAGCCCACGACTGCTCCAAATGAAGTGAAGGGTAAGAAAATGCCTATAGCTGTGTTCCAATTTAGGGGCTACATCCTTCAAAGGACGTGCTCTATAGCAAATTTCCTGTTTGTATCACAGCACATCTGTTCCCACTCTTACCATTGCATCATGTTAGAGCTGGAGATGCTTCTCTCTGTCTGCTTCTTGCTTCTTGAAACAAAACAAAACATTAGCTTAAGTTTTGCTTCAGACCACATTGGAGTTTTTCTTATTCGTATCATTAGCTATTTAAACAAAATACTTACATTAAAAAGTGTCTTGTCAGCCACTGTTCACTCCACTGCTGACACTTCCATGTTCTCGATTCCTCGGCGGCTTGCAGTGAACCTAGGGACGTGTTGCCATGGAAAAGACAGACACATTTCTCAGGCTGTATATGCAGGAGACTTCGAATTAGGACAGCCTAGTCGCGGCACTGTGATTGAATCGGCCTTCAAACGCAGCCTCAGAAGGATGCAACCCCTGAACTGGGACACTTACGTCAGATTCATGTTCTTAACCCTTAAGCCTACTTTGCATGCAAAACCATAGGTCAATTCTAGCCTTCATAACTTCAGAACAATTTAATTTACAGACATGATACACATACCAGGACATTCAGCAGACTCTAACTAGCTGGCAGGACATCATTGAGCTGTGACATCGGTATCACTGAGCAACACAGCTTGGAAAATCACCCAAAATCCTGATATTATTGCTCTTCTTTTTGGCCTTTATATTCCAACAAAGGGTTAAACCACAGAATTATTCACACCTTTGTGCTTTTGAGCGTGTACAGATTCTTTACCTAAGAACAATCCCAAGTAATAAAACACTGGTGAATGTCAGAGTCTCCGTGAAAACTGTGGGTTTTAAGAAGAAAGTTCTTTTTAAGAACGGTTGGTGAGCAAGGCCCAATGTTTAAAGGAAACAACTTGAAATGGTTGGCTAGCATGTAGGTTCGAAACATGATGGCAAGCTAGCAATATTGCAAGCTACAGATCACATTCCTTTAAAACTTACTAAAACTTCAGCTTTATTAGCTATTCTGTTAGCTAGCTAGCAAGCAAACATGCTTTACAAGCTGCAGACAAGCCAACAGTTTTGCCTTTTAGCAGCACATTGACGTAATTCTTTCTTTCAGATTGAATGTTTTTCAACATTTCAACATGAAACACTTGTTACTTGAAGTTGTGTCAAACCTGCCATATTTTATTGGAGGGTTATTTTTGTCAAATGCAATATTTGCAGCTAAACAAGACTATGGGATACTACAACACACCCCAGACACTTGTGACTCAACTCAGACTCTCACGAAACAACTTATACACTGACTGCACTCTTTAATACAGCCTTTGCAGGTAAGGAGAGTTCACTAAAGTTAATGGACCTCAACAACTGCACAGCATCTGTTATATAATTTTGCATCTCTCCTGCACGTGGTTTTAGCCAGACTGTTCTGGATCTGAAAACCAAGGTCAGACCGAAGTCAGTCTCATCCATAAAGATAAACAGAGAAACAGGGTTTGCATCTAAATTAGGAACTGCTGGAAAGGCAGCGCAACACTGGCAGAGATATATGTGTCAGCTGCGAGAAGCTCTAGTTATGCTAGTACATTTTCATGGCCATGGCCAAGTTTGTTTCTTTTTTGAGTGTGGTTCAAATGTTAAGCCACAGAACAGAATCTCCTTCTCATCATAGCATTAACTCATATTCAATAGCATGTGTGTACAGGTTTTAAGGACTGCTTCTTATCAATGAACTATAAGCAAGGAATGAATATCGCCCTTGTATGTAAAATCATGTAGTTTGTAAGCAAGCTTAGAAATGTGTTATAAATATATTGATATCCTGTGTTAATTAGGTCTTATCTAAATTAGTGGCACTCTTTCTCTTGAGCAATTCATTTGATTTTGTAATTAATTGTATTCTTTCAGTTGCACGGAGACTTGAAATATCTTTAATAGACATGTTGATCAAAAAATATGAGCAGATAATAACTTTCTGAATGAGCAACAGCCAAACATAGTTGGAAATGCTAGTCATTAGTCACATTTCATAAACTGTGGATGGTCTAACACTGTAAATATAGTAGTTAATAGTAGTTAATAAAACTAAAGAAGCTCCCCTTTAGCTATGAACTAATTGTGCACAAAGGTCTTTTAAATGTAGCCAGTTCTCGGGTCATTTGTATGCAACAGTAAGGTGTTAATGTGATAATTAACAGTGATGAACAGGAATGTTTGACATTCTTTTTACAATCAGGAAAACTCAGTCAAAACATGAGGGAAAAATCCCAACTCTAATATAAAGCTTCCACTAGCTTCCCTGTGGGATTCTAGTAGCTTGTTAGCACTAAGCTAACAGTAATTCACATAAGTATTTTTTTGGCCTTTCTCGATTAAACACACATATTTGAAGCAATCAAAACATACTAACATCACAGTATCAGTTTCACAGTGATTCAGTAGCGAGCTCTGGTATAGAGCTGCCACTGTTTTCCATTTCTAAAAACCCACTGCTGCTCAAATTCACCGTCAGTGATGTATATAGGCCCAGTGTCATGTTTTTTTCTTACAAAATTAGTCCTCCCTATTGGAAAGTATAACCAGATTGGTTGATTACTCTGTCGCTTTGGAATTATGCTGGTAGTTGATTTAATGCATGTTAGGTCTTCTCTTCAGCTGCTGAAGCCTAACCAATAGGAGAACTCGCTTAGCTATATCTACCCAGATACCGCACAATTACTTATGGGCCAATTTCAGACGTAGTGTTTCAAAAACCTAGCCCTTCTATTTCCATTCAAAACCAAGCAACAAGGGTAGCTCTGTAAAGTTTAAAAAGAAAGATGTTTCTATTAAACAGCATATTTTTATTTTCTAGTTTCAGTAACACATTAGGCATGCACTGAATGCCTAGAAGGCAACAAGACTTTAGTCAATTTTTATTATTATTAATTATATGAACTCATGTTAAATAAAACATTTAATGTTTAAAGCTATTGAATGCTAGTGGTTTCGAGTCTTCAGCTCACTCACTTTGATTTTACATACTCCATGCACGTATTACAAGTGTCAGCCATTTATTATTACACTTTCAAACACTACTACTCATTATGAAAGTATAAGTTAGACTAACAGGACATGTAAACATATTCAGAATGCATTGCATACATGCATAACATGTGCATAATAGAAAGTAATTCCAAAGGTTTTTTGAGGAGCTGAAAGTGGCTCTTCTACGACAACTTTAATTTTAAGAGTGTACAAGTTATACATTGTGTACATGGAATATTCAACTTGTATGGATCTGCTACCATTTTATTATGGAATTGAGTCTGATTCACTATGCATGTAACAAACAGAGCAAGAAACCATCATTTCCCTTTAACATAATTTGAATACCTATATAAAGAAATTATTATGATTGTGCAAGCATTGCCGGGCAGCTTGGTGGCATGATGGGTATCGCTGTTGCCTCACAGCAAGTAGGGCCTGGGTTCAATTCCCCAGCTGGGTGACGAGGGTCCTTTTTGTGTGGAGTTTGCATGTTCTCCCTGTGTTTGTGTGGGTTTCCTCCAGGTACTCTGGTTTCCTCCCACAGTCCAAAGACATGCAGTCAGGCCAATTGGACATCCCTAGGTGTGAGTGTGTGTGAGTGAATGTGTCTGTCTGTATATCTGCCCTGCAATGTACTGGTAACCTTTTCAAGGTGTTTCCTGCCTTCCACCCGAATGACCGTTGGGATAAGCTACAGCACCCCCCGCGACCCAGAAGGAGAAGCAGCTTAGAAGGTGTGTGTGCAAGCATTGCCATCCTGCCCTGAGGAAGACTTACGCATATCAATAGTTAAAGCTCTTGCTACACTATATTCCCAAAAGTATTCAGTCTCCCATCCAAATAATTGAATTCAGGTGTTCCAATCACTTCCATGGCCAGAGGTGTATAAAATCAAGTACCTAGGCATGCATGTACACACAGTTGTGAACGAATGGGTTGCTCTCAGGAGCTCAGTGAATTCCAGCATGTTACCATGATAGGATGCCACCTATGCAACAATTAGAAATTTCCTCACTACTAAATATTCCACAGTCAACTGTCAGTGGTATTATAACAAAGTGGAAGCGATTGGGAACGACAGCAACTCAACCACAAAGTGGTAGGCCATGTGGTAGGCAATGACACAGCAGGGGCAGCGGATGCTGAGGCGCATAGTGCGCAGAGGTCGCCAACTTTCTGCAGAGTCAATCACTACAGACCTCCAAACTTCATGTGGCCTTCAGATTAGCTCAAGAACAGCATAGAGAGCTTCATGGAATAGGTTTCCATGGCCGAGCAGCTGCCTGCAAGCCTTACATCACGAAGCACAATGCAGAGTGCTGCCACTGGACTCTAGAGCAATGGAGACATGTTCTCTGGAGTGAACAATCATGCTTCTCCACCTGGCAATCCGTTGGACAAGTCTGGGTTTGGCGGTTGCCATGAGAACGGTACTTGTCTGACTGCATTGTGCCAAGTGTAAAGTTTGGTGGAGGGGGGATTATTGTGTGTGATTGTTTTTCAGGATTTGGGCTCGGCCCTTTAGTTCCAGTGGAAGGAACTCTCAATGCTTCAGCAACAAGAGATTTTGGACAATTTCATGCTCCCAACTTTGGGCGAACAGTTTGGCCACTTCCTGTTCCAACATGACTGTGCACCAGTGCAAAAAGCAAGGTCCATAAAGACATAGATGAGCAAGTTTGGTGTGGAATAACTTTACTGGCCAGCACAGAGTCCTGACCGCAACATGATAGAACATCTTTGGGATGAATTAGAGCAGAGATTATCAGCCCGGCCTTCTTGCCCAACATCAGTGTCTGACCTCACACATGCGCTTCTGGAAGAATGGTCAAAAATTCCCATAAGCACACTGTTAAACCTTGTGAAAGCCTTCCCAGAAAAGTTGAAGCTGTTATAGCTGCAAAGGGTGGGCCAATATCATATCAAACCCTATGTATTAAGAATGGGATGTCACTCAAGTTCATATTTGTGTGAAGGCAGATGAGTGAATACTTTTTAACAATATAGTGTATATTGATGGTGCCACACGCATGTGCGCAAATGTTGAGTTCACAGGGTGGAAAATTTTGAGATTCAGGCTCAATTTAACACTTAAGAAAAGCAGCAGAGCCATGTTTTTTGCTCATTAGCTGAGCATGACCCATAGGGTGATGATCCAAGATCTAGTGTGTTCCCTGATGGCTCTTTCATCAGGCCTCGTTTCAGTAGGTTTCATCATGTGATTACCTCAATTCCCCATTAGTTCCTATGATGCAACATGTACAGGTACATTTTTCATTCCTCAATGTACTAACAATGTGAAATGTACCTTCACAGGTACAACGATGGTTTTAAGGCCCAACTGTTTACCTTAAATGAGTTTTTCCTACAGTAAAGTATATGTTTGCATCCTTTCATAACCCAATGCTTTAAAATAAATCAATATAATAAATTAGCCTGGAGACAAAACGGGTACGTGGAGTCGATACAACTTAAAAAATAGATATTTTCAATCGAACATGGTACAATTACGTTCCCTAACTAGAGGTACTGAAGATGTACCCTTGGGGAAACCCCCCCACCCAGTGACCAGGGATACCGGCCCAGTTTGAATTTATTACCTATTTTTCTGAGAGTGTGAAGTAGACTCCAAATTTACTAACCCTAACTTTTGAGACAGGAGAATTAACGGCATTAATTTCTCATCCTCTAGAAGCTGAAATACAAACTAAAGTAGATTTTGCGAGAACATAACAAGGCAAACAGCAGGAAACCAGGCAGTCTAATGACATCAATTCATCTGATGCCATCACCTTTTGGTACCTGCTGGTCCTATTTTCCTCCAGGACATCAGTTTCCTCTTTATCTCTCTCTCTCCTCTTCTGTTCTTCATTATTGTCTGATGCAGACAAGTTGCCATTGTTGAAAGTTTAGCATTTTGTTTCAAAATGTCAAAAAACATCATATTTTCATTTGCTTAGGCTCTGCAGTGCCCCCTCTGGTTAAACTCTGCTATAGGTATGCATGACACAGTGTATGAATCTATATCACCATAAGCAAAAGAGTCAAACAAAGTTACCCCCTAATGTCAATGTCCAATTCATGCTAAAGTGAGTAAACAAAGTTAACCTAGTTGTTCTGACTCTCCCAAACAGTGTTAGTTAAGGTTAGCTTGTGTGATAAACTGCCACAGCAAATCACACAAATGATGTGGTAAAAAAATATTAATGCAATGTGATTTGTGTCTGTTTCTCTTGCTTGTTTATACCAGAATTTACCACCACTACAATAATACTGATTTCAGCTAGCCTGCCTATGTGGTTTTCAGTGTGAAATTGGCTCCAAGGTAAGTATGGTCAATATTTACTGTCTTTCACCGGGTTTAATATTACCCTATGTTCTCATTATCAACATGTATCCAGATATTTTTAAAAATTTGTTTCATTTATTTAAAAAAAAAATCTTCATCCACACCAGTATGGTTTTAGCATTACACAATATTACCAGTCTTTTATTTCCCTTGCCCCAACTTTTTTGAAGTGTGTTGCTGGCACCAAAATGAAAATAGACATGTATTTAAAAAAAAACAAAAAAAACAAAACAAACCACAATTTCTCAGTTTCTCAGTTTTGTATGCATTATGTTTTGCAAAGTGTCCCAGCTTTTTTTGGAAACAGGATGGTAGAAGTATTTATATGTCTGATATGTCTTATAGATGTTCCATTTACATATGTTCTATCTGTATTATATATGTACCTATATGTAATAACATGTCCCACATGAATAATATATGTAAATACCTATAAACAGTATAAACACATTGCATATGCATTACATATCATTGCTGTCTATAAAAATCAAAAAAGTATTTCTATTGTTACTGATTTGTATTTTTTCTGTATCAACCACCGTTAATATATCGCTGTTGTCAGAAGAAAACCTTGTATCTCCAAAATGGTAACTTTACAGGAGAAGGAACAAACCTACTTTACTTTTAATGTAAGTCAGTGGAACCATAATTGTTTTGGAACCAGAATCAAAAGTCAATTCTTTTAATCGATTCACCATAGAATTTTCAAGAGCAACGTTTATTTTCAAATTATGTCAAAAACTGAAAAACATCAAAAATGGAGAAGGAAGGTTTTCTCAAGGCTTATTCAGTACCAAGACTTATTATTGAATAACTACTGGGACTTCAATGCAAACTGGCTGAGCTATTCTTAGGTTATAAAAGTGTGCAATAAAAGTTTTTGGTTAAAGGGTTCTTTGCATCCGGAGAAGCGGAAGATGGATGGATGGATGGATGGATGGATGGATGGATGGATGGATGGATGGATGGATGGATGGATGGATGGGTTCTTTGCATGGCGATATAGTCTTTCAGAATGATGGAGAATGTGCTGTATGTAGTTATATATAGAACATTATTGAAAATGTTACATTGTTACAAGCTGAACAATGTATCCATAACAGAATAATTTTTGGTACCATATAGAACCTTTTTCAAAAATCAATCTGAAGAAGTTTTTACAATGCAAAGAATCCTGTCAGCCTGCGAATGGTCTTTGCATGTCCATAGCTTTATTTAGAACCATTGTCTTTACCAAAGAACCTTTGAAAGATTATTTTTTTCTAAGAATGTATGCATATATAAGTTTTTAAGCACTTTAAAAACTCAGGATATTGTTGGCCTTACAAGTAAGTTATGACTTTTCTCAGATTTTCATATCATGTCAGGACATTTTTGAGGAAAACGTATGAAAACAAACACATGATGTTTAACTGAATATGATATTTATGTCTTTTTAAGTAAAACCTTTCCGTCTATTATGTACATACAATGCAGTGAAGGCCCTGAGGTTAGCTCTGCAGATTGGAGGTTCATGTGTGCATCTCAGTGTGTGTTTACGTTTCAGTAGCTGATTTGGGTTATGTCTGCTGCGTACCACAGGTCACGCTCACATTCCCCAGGTCACAGTGTGTGTGTGCTGTGACAGTAATCCCATGGCCATTGACCCTCCCCCTTACACATGCTCTTTCATCTGAGTGACTGATGTTGGAGCTCAACCACATTTTTCATTCTCTTTTTCCTTCCTCTATCTCACACACATACACACCTCAACTCCAAAGAAACTGTGAGAGATTGATTATGGTATGCTGTGTGATGAGGCCCTGTGTTAGATATTCACCAAATATATTTTTTAGCAAAATATATATAATTATATAAAACAAATAATGAAGTATATACAACATTTTAATTCAAATTTTATTTCAAACTTCCCATTAACTTTTTAAAAACACCAGCTGAGCCAATTGATATATATTTTACAAACTCCCTCTATATAAACTGCAGTGAGTGTAACCTTTTATACTGGTAACACACTAGTGGTCAGGTTTATTATTTCCGCTTGCAGTGAATATGTACATACTAATGCAAATGCTAGTTTCACTTTTCAGGCCACAATTTTGTGAAATGCCAAAACCTGTAGTACACATATCTCTTTTTTATTGATTATTATTTTTCTACGTCATTGGAACTCAGCAGCTGTCCTTTTCACTGTGTGAAAGTTTTGTAATCAATGGACCAATAGAAATGCTCCAAAATCATGTCAAATGCAACTGTCTCCTCTAAATTTAACATTTTAGAGATGCATGTTGTTCTTTGGAATCTATCGTTCAACGATATGTTCATATTGTAATTGAGATGATTGGTTAAGTCTATTTTAATAATTATATTTATCACAAAAGTTTATTATAACAAGTGTGATGATTATTTTAAACAATTTGGAGTGATACTTGAAGCCAATATACAGTTTCTTCTGAAGTAAGCCTGTCATATGTCAACTGACATTATGGTATCAATTTACTCTGCCGGCCTGCTTACTGAGACATCTAATGCAAATAAAGCTCCAGTCTGGTATATTTCATCTCCTTATCACTTACCAACCTGTTACATATCCACGACACTATCAGAAAAAAATGTTTTTGTCATGAATGTAGGAGCATGTTAAAGAAATTCATGCTGTGTTTTCATATACAGGTGTTTAACCCCTTAAAATCCCAGGCTTATTACATACTAAGGCTAAGCTCCAGTGCAAACTGGTTGAACTATTCTTAGGCTTTTGAAGTGTGAAATAAAGCTTTGGGCCTGCTGGCAGATCCTAGCCTTTTAAGGGGTTAAAAATAGCCGACAGCTCAGTTAGGGTGCTAATAGCCACAGCACTTAAGCTGGTATCCCCTTTTTCAAACGGGTAAAAGTTAATAGTTATTGCAAGAAATTGCAATATATTGTAAGTATATTTCAAAATGTACATATTTTTATTATTACATTTTTTTCCTTTATGCAAGTCTGATTGACTTCGGTTTTTAAAAGCAAAGCTCACTCACCTACTCACTCAATCACGTTCAGCAGGCTGAAATTCAACCACAAGGGGGCACTATTAGCAGTCAGATAGTTTTCTGTGTGACCTTGTTAGGTCAGGGAACACAAGACTGTGCTGTATGGACAAAACTCAAGTGAGGCAAGTGAACTGCAGTTCAGTGCAGTTTTACCAAAACTCTTAAAAACAGTCCTCATACACATCTGTCAAAAGCTGTTCATCCTATTTGTAAAGTGTTTACCTTCAGTAGCTGATTCTGATGAAGTGTGACACAGGTCACATCTGAACACACACAGTTTATGCACCTCATAGACAGAGTGTGTGTTTGTGCTCTGACAGCAGTCCCAGGCCTGTCTACCCCTCCACACTCTTTTATCTGAATGAGTTTGAAGCTCCACATATTCTATTCTTTTTTTCTTCACATCTCTCACTCACTCACTCACATGCTCTCTCACACACACACACACACACACACACACACACACACACACACATATATATATATATATATATATATATATATGCTTCACCCCTTTCAGATCTCATTTGATTCAAGTGCAGTTTCCTTTTCATAACCTTTTAATCTACCTGGAATTTTAGATATTTCATCATTTCTGTTTTTCATCTTATACGCTGTCATGTGTTAAAATGTGGGCAAACATTGCACATTTAGCTGATGAAAATAAGTACACAATTTGTAATACTGTAATAATACTGTATATTTACAGATTTTAACATAAAATATGGCCTGTACACAAGATGTTTTTTTCCCAATGTGTTTAACTCAGCAATTTAACTTTGCTCTAAAATTATTTAAATTTGTTCTCAGTAGAAAATGTGTCATGTACACTTTTTTCTCTTAGAAAATCAACAAACCATTAACTGAGTAATTAAGTTTACCAAGAATATTGCAATTTTATTTGCTTAGAAATAACTACATATAAACATTTGGTACCACTTTAGAATGCGACTATCCATATAAAGCATTTATAAATCAAATTAGTTTATTAATGGTTATTAATTAAGCCATAAACATCTTAAAAAGCATCAGTAAGCAGTTATAACACCCAACTTAAAAGGGCAACAGTGATCTGATATTTGCCTAATATTCCTTTAGTAAAGAAAAGTTTTCTATTTGGAATCATAAAACTCCAAGTACCCTACGCATGACTTAAGGGTTCTTTGCATCGTGAAAAGGTTATTCAGATTAATGGAGAATGTAGATGGCTCTATATGGCTCTATATAGAACCTTTTTTTGAAAAGGGTTCTATATAGCACCAAAAAAGGTTCTTCTATTATTACGATGTCAGGCTTGTTACAATAGAAGAACCTTTTTTGGTAACAAGCCTGACATCGTAACAATAGAGGACCCCTTTTTGGTGTTATATAGAACCCTTTACAAAAAGGTTCTATTCTCCATAAGTTCACAAAGAACTCTTTAGTCATGCAAAGAGTTCTGTGAGTGTTCATGGTTCTTTTCTTTACTAAGAACCCTTAAAGAATCATCATTTTAATTGTGTAGTTAAACCGCAGTTCTTGTGGGTGCTTATCTCACTTTGTCTTCTTCATCAGTCAGCATTAAAACTGTCCGTTTCATCAGATGTAACAGCTCAGGTTTCCCCCTTAAATAATGTGTTATAACTGTTTACTAATTATTTTTAAGGTGTTCATGACCTAATTAATAACCATTCATAAACTAATTTTAAACCTTTTATAAACAACATATAAGGGTAGTCTTATTTTAAAGTGATACCAAATATTTAAACAATATATTGTGAATTTATGGACACCACTTTGTAAGATTAATCATCTCCAAAGTGCCGCACAAGGAAACTCATTATTATCTTGTTAAAAATTCACAAAATTCACAAAATTAAAAAAAAAAAAAAAAAAAAAATTCACTGTCCAGTTCAGCTGATCAGTATTTCACTTCACATTATGTTAAATAAATGTGCTGGCAGAAGCCCATGTTGTTCTCATTTTCTCACAATTTATCTGTGACTATATTCTTACTTTTTTACTGTTTGTGTTCTTTACATGCGTATGTAAATGTTCTATTGTGTTTTGCATGCAAAAAGTAAGAAATAGCATGAGACAATTATCTTAAAACTTACAAAATATTCTGTAATCACAAGCAAATCTTGAAGCCAGGCTTATTAAAGAACATGAACAAAGCTTAAAAGGCAGACCTCCATGGTCTTTACACGAGCTGCTGAATGGACACTATTTTATGAACATAAAGAACCAGGGTCAAGTTCAAAGCTGTACTTTTGGCCAAACTTGGAGTTCCCCAAGGGTATATATTAGGGCCCTTATATTATATTGAACTAAGCTTGCAAGTGTTACATTTTAAGCATCCTTCTTGATGATGAGAGTACACTGCTCTCTGTTATTATTGCACCTTCCAGAATAATCCAAATTAAAATAGTGCACTCTAGCTCTTGCTATTCCTCATTATCTGTTAAAGATCATATCTTTGAATGCAGATTCATCTATCTCTCTTGAAGAGCTCAATATCTGGACTCATGAAGGCCAAGGTAAGTAATTGCCCTTATGGAAAACCTCTGAGAGCAGGTAGTGATATGGGTTGATTAGTTCTGGATCACATCCTCCAATCCATCCCAAAGGTATTGGATAGAGCTCCATCACTCCAGACAATGCAGTTCCTCTGTTCCTCATCCAAATGCTTTGGAGCTTCATACCCTGTAGATGTATCCTCAAAGCTACAACAGTGGTTTTAAGGTCCAATTATGTACACTTAAGAAGTTTTTGTTCAGGTGAAAAGTACATATGTGTACATTTTCATAGCCTAACGTGTTGAAACAGAACAATAAACTAAAGAACCAGGAGACAAGACAGGGAGTGTGGAGTCAATACAACTTGAAAATATAATTTCAGTGGATTATGGTACAATTATATTCCCTGACTAAATGTACTGAGATGTATCCTTGAAGGTTTCACCCCAGTGACAAGAGGGGTACTGCCCCAGTGACAGCTTCATACCTTTTTTTGAGTATTGCTGATGCTTGTAATTGGCTGTTGTGACCTTGGGCTCATGTGCATCTGCTCCATTGCATCCCATTCTACTGGCAGTGCTTTTCTATGGTGATTATACAATTGAATGCTTCTGTCAGCAATGGGTTCACCTTAAAGTAGCCGAATTCACGAATTAAATTGGATGTCTGGATATTATTAGACATTTAGGGTTGGTTTGTAGATTACTGTATACCCCAATACTACAGTCCAGGACTATGCTTACTCTATAGTCCAGAAAACAAACCCATATTGTGTGTCTTAATGGTTTTATGACAAAAACATATTTAATTCAATTTTCGAGTGGAATAATTTTTAACAAAGGGAGGTCTAGTTAATGTAATTTGTGCATGATTTGACTGGCAAATTCATACAGGATAACAAAGCTGTGTAATTTCCTCAAATTACTAAAAACAGCCTGGATCCAAACATAGCATTGGACTAGTAAAGTGGTTTCATTTAACCCACAAAATGCTGGCCAACAAGGAAGCAAACACACTGCCTTGTAAGAGGAACTTTAGATACTTCATTTTCCTTCTTTTTTTAATGCACCAAAAATGCATAATTCAGTAATTTTGTCAGTATCTTGGGGATTTAGCTGTATGCCACTTCATCTTCAGGTCACACACAATATACTCACAATCTTTTGTGCTGTTGTCAGAACTTTATCTTCACTTTTTTTAAGTTTTTGACATAATTTGAAAATTTCTGTTGTCCTGTACATCGTCTGTGAATTTGATCATGAATGGACCGAAGGAAATGGCCCAAAATGACTTGGAAAAAGTCTGGTTCCATTGACTTATATTAAAAGTAAAGTAGGCTTTTTCCTTCTCTTGTAAAGTTACTGTTTTAGAAATACGATGTTTTTAGATCTCATCTTCAGTCACTCAAACTACAGCACCTCCCAAGGTAAAACCAATCCTAAAGCCATAAAGAGTGGTTGTGAAACCATAACATAAAAATGAATTATAACTACACATAAAACCACACGTGTCATATGTAATCCTCAACGAAAACATAAAATGTAGCCATAAAATTAACATAAAAAAAATAAAATAAACATGAAAATGTAGCATATGGCCCCATTAAAATATTATACAAGAGTATGTTTATCAAACATTCACTCATTTGGCCTTTTACAGTGGCAAAGTTTGTCATATTGTTGCATAATTTCTGAGTATAATTGTCATATAAAAATATATTTTTTTCTGATTCTGTTTTCTTTTTGGTCCTCATTTCCTCTCTCTCTCTCTCTCTCTCTCTCTCTCTCTCTCTCTCTCTCATGCATTACATAACATTAGTTGTGATTAGGGTTTTCGCCAGTTCCCATGCTGTGCTCTATGTGTGGGAGACAGTTCAGCGTTTGGATAATTCCTAGCTTGAATAAGCATAGCTCTGCTCTTGTCCTCTGAGGCTGGTTTGCACACATGACCTACAGCTGTGACTGTCCAGCCTCAGCTGAGTGCCCAGATATCTCTGATGGCACGCTGTTTCTCTTTGTCATTTTTTAAAATAAGCTGGACCTGCGTTCAACTTTTGTGACTAATAGCAAGCTTATTAACTAACACTAACCATAGAAACATCCTATGATTCCATCTTGTTGTGAGATCGCATGTGACTCACATCCGAATGTCTATAAGAGGGGCTGAGAAACATGTCATCTGCCTCTCTTTGTGGGCCTTGGCCTTCCCAGTCACCAGATCTCAGCCCAGTTGAATACCTATGGGACATTTTGCAACAAACCACCATCAGCAAAGCTCCAACTGAGGAAATATCTTCTGAAAGAATGGTGTTCTGCCACTCCAGTGCAGAGTGACTTGTAGAATCTAAACCATGGAGCAGTGAAGCTGTCCTGGTGTGTTGTGGTAGCCCAGTACCTTACCAATGCAGTTTATCTTGGTTTTTCCTTTAATTTTTCACTCTGTAAGAATGCACTAGTTCAGAAATTATGATGTGTATGGTTGAAAATTCTGGGGTTTTGCTGGTACACTGCTGGCGCAGTGGGTTTGTGGTTTTGGCACTTTTTGGTTTGCTATGTTAACCATGCCAGTAGCTACATAACCACACCCATGGCTTTGCTGTTGCCACAGGGTTAAAGTGCTACACGTCTGGTTGAGTCAGCAGAACCAGTGCTAATAGGAGTTACTGGAACATAGTGTGATTTTTTCCATGTTGTAGCAGCAGAGCATTTATCCTGCAATAGCTGCAAGTTTCTAGCACCTTAGTAGACCAGCTGATTTCCAGTCTTATTCACAACATGCTAATGAATAGTGTTTGTGCCAATTAATGAAGAACTTATATTGACGCAACAGCTGAAGTTTCTGGAGAAAATGCTGAATTAGCAATTTAGATAAATGAGATAGTGGTGTAACAATGCAACACTGATTTGTGATTTGGAGTTCTCCAGGTCTAGATTACACCACTGACACGTAGAGTTTTAGTTTAGTAAATGTTCCTGTAATATAACGTCAAGTTCTAGAGATGGTGGGACAACAACATGGGATGCAATTGTTCCTTGCCAACTCACATAAGGCCTGACAGATGATGTCACCGATTCACATATCCCAATGAATGTGCATTTTATAAATCTGGCAAACTTAAAAAGGTCCAAAAGAGTTTTGTAGTTGTTCATTTTTAAAGTAAATGTCATTTTAAAATTACTTGTCGTCACAGCAAGAAAAACAACCTTGTATCTACAACATGATAACTTTACAAGAGACAGTAAAATTTGCATATGCTGTAGAAAGTGGCTCGTCAGATCTACTTAAAAAATTACTTCATGGGGTAACAAGCAGTTGAACTAGTTTTATTCAGCTTAAAATACGACATTAATTGCAAGAATCATTCATTCAAAGTATTTATTTAGGTTGAATAAATTTAGGTAATTAACTTGTTACCACATGAAGTTTTTTTTTTTTTTTAAATAGATTTGATGAGACGCTTTTTACAGTATAGCTATTACCTGTTTGAAAATGCCGTGACTATTAGCACCACAACTGAGCTGTTGGCTACGTTTCACCCTTTAAATGGCCAGGGCCCACCAGCAGGCCTGAAGTTTTATTACACACTTCTATAGCCTAAGAATAGTTCAAGTCCATGTAGTTACTGAAAAATAAAGGTTAATATGTAATAAGAGTGGGATTTTAAGGGGTTTTCTTATGATGGAATTTTAAAAATGACAAGGTTTTGTTACGTGACAGCAAATCAAGATTTAATTACCGAATGACTGAACCAAGCTCAAATATTCACTTTAACTAAAGCTACGTTCACATTACAAGCCTTATTGCTCAAATCCGATCTCTCTAACAGGATGGCTCACTAACTCTAACCCCCTACACTAGTTATACCACTGCACACACACACATAGTCTCAGTGCTAGATGCCAGGTCTCAGCCTCATGGCTTGCTGTTATTGTATATGTGTTAACCACAGGCGAGCTGTTGCATCTGGATGATGGAACACATAACATACACACACACACACACACACACACACACACACACACACACACACACACACACACTGATTTATCTGTTTTGCACATCAGCGGAAAAAACAAATTAAATGTGACTGGAAATATAAAAAACTTAAAGTCCAGTCATATACCAGAAGTTACATCAGCTATTGGTTATTTATTACCATTATGTTGATATGTAATGTGGTTAACCCTCAGAATGTGAAGAATGGACTGGTTTTCTTGGAAAGAATGTTCTTGACAAGCTACCTTGCAAGAACACAAAGATGAAGAAAGCACATTCAAGAGTTTGAGACGTGTTTTGTACTTGCTATTGTGCAACAGCCCACTCTGAGTCCCACTGACTTTACCAGCATTGAGCTACCATTTATTAGCCCATAAATTTGGAATATTAAACATAGAATCCTAAATACTTTTGCACAAAATAAAAACAGAATCTGATTTGACTGCTTCTGTGCTTTTTTTGCAAAATAAAGCCAAAATGCATCAGCTACAACCATGACAACAACAGTAAATTTTGTTTAAAGGTGCCATATGTAGCTCCTGAGTGGCACAACCATCTACGCATTGGCCCTGTCATCAGGAGATCGCGAGTTCGATCCATGGTGATGCTACAGTTTGATCCATGGTGATGCTGCAGTTAGATCCATGATGATGTGAGTTTGATCCATGGTGATGCTGCAGTTAGATCCATGATGATGTGAGTTTGATCCATGGTGATGCTACAGTTAGATCCATGGTGATGCTACAGTTTGACCCATGGTGATGCTGCAGTTAGATCCATGGTGATGTGAGTTTGATCCATGGTGATGCTACAGTTTGATCCATGGTGATGCTGCAGTTAGATCCATGATGATGTGAGTTTGATCCATGGTGATGCTACAGTTAGATCCATGGTGATGCTACAGTTTGACCCATGGTGATGCTGCAGTTAGATCCATGGTGATGTGAGTTTGATCCATGGTGATGCTACAGTTTGATCCATGGTGATGCTGCAGTTAGATCCATGGTGATGTGAGTTTGATCCATGGTGATGCTGCAGTTAGATCCATGTTGATATGAGTGTGATCCATGGTGATGTGAATTTGATCCATGGTGATGCTGCAGTTAGATCCATGGTGATATGAGTGTGATCCATGGTGATGTGAATTTGATCCATGGTGATGCTGCAGTTAGATCCATGGTGATGTGAGTTCGATCCATGGTGATGTGAATTTGATCCATGGTGATGCTGCAGTTAGATCCATGGTGATGTGAGTTTGATCCATGGTGATGCTGCAGTTAGATCCATGTTGGTGTGAGTTTGATCCATGGTGATGCTGCAGTTAGATCCATGTTGATGTGAGTTTGATCCATGGTGATGCTGCAGTTAGATCCATGGTGATGTGAGTGTGATCCATGGTGATGTGAATTTGATCCATGGTGATGCTGCAGTTAGATCCATGGTGATGTGAGTTCGATCCATGGTGATGCTACAGCCATCCACAGCTGGGAGTCCAAGAAAGAACAATTGGCCTCACTCTCTGGGTGGGTTGTATCCTCTCCCCCATTACTCAAGGCAAAGCCAGTCAGTGCAGGTGCCTGTTAGCTGACATAACAGAACTGGTAGTTAGCACTTTCCTCCACCCCCTTTCAGCTGTTCAGTGACATTGCATGAGCGGCAGTTCGAGGAGATGCGGTGGTGGCTGCTAGCACTGGTGGTATCGTGTGATTGGGGGAGTCTTAACTAGCGAATGTAATTGGAGACGACTAAACTGGGGAAAATTCCCCCTCAAAAAAAGCTGCAGTGTGTAGGATTAAGGCTGATCAAATAGAAATGGAATGTAATATGTTTTCAGTGGTGGATAGTCACCAGTGACTTTAAATCATTCGTTTTCGTTAGCTTCGAATGATCCCTTGATATCTACATAGGGAAGTCCTCTTCCAACATAGGCTGCCATGTTCAGCTGCCATGTTTCTACAGTAGCCCAGAACATGGACATACCACACATTTGCTTTAGATAGTTCCTGTTTGAACCAAATGAGCAGAGATTTGAACACTTTCATGTGTATTTCTTGCCACCTTATTTCAAAAAACAGATATCTACCAGGTTCCCTGACACTTTCAGGTCATTCTCGTTCATGAACCGATGCATCCTTGGTATTCAAGAACACATCTGGATACTTTGACCATTCTTGGAACTTGTGTTCTTGAATATTGGAAAGCTATTTGGGCAGTGAAGATGACGTCAAGCAAGATATCAAGAATTCAAGAACATACATGAATGCATATTGAGAAACAGCTACACTGTTATTACCATCTTATTCATACTATATATAATTATTATTGTTGGTTAATAAAGCTTCAGAAGTCAAAGCAGCTGCTGAACACTGTTGTTTTTGAATTTCAGATAGTTGCTATAGTGTTGCTTTAAGGTTGCTATGGTTTTCCAGCCTGTTAAGGCATTACTTGCTTGGTGGTTTCTTAAGGTGTTGCTTGGCCACTGCTATGTTATCCCAGGTAGTTGCAAAAGTGTTTCTAGGCTGTTGCTTTTATATCCCAGGTGGTTGTTAATGTCTTTGTTGTCCCAGGTGATTGCTAAGGTGTTGCTAGGTTATTTCTATTCTATCCCAGGTGGTTGCAAATGTATTGCTTGGCCATTGTTTTGCTATCCCAGGTGGTTGCTAAGGTGTTGCTAGGCTATTGCTATGCTGGCCTAGGTGGTTGCTAATGTCCTGCTTGGGCATTGTTTTTAATTTAATTTGAAAGTGCCTGCTGGCCTTTGAATTGTGTGTAAATTTCATGATGAATGGACCAAAAGAAATAGCACAAAATGACTTGGACAAAATTGGGTTCCACTGAGTTATATTAAAAGCAAAGTATGTTTTTTCTTTCTCCTGTAAAGTTACTATTTGGAGATATGAGGTATTGATCCAAGAGCATTGATGTATATGTGTTACTACATGTTCTCTATGTAATGTCTGTGAGGGACAGTGTAACAGATGTCCTTTGTGACATCATTTGTGACACTTAAATCTGAATTTTTTCAACATTCTGCCATTCATCTCCAATGGGATAATAGTACTGTTTGAACAATGCTGTACAAAAAGCATAAGTGCAGTCGGTCCCAATCGGTTGTACTATTCCCATGTAGGGTCTTACAATCCCGCAAAGTTTTGTGGTTTTAGCTTAAAAACTCTTGCCCATAAAAACAGAGCAAAAAGTGTATTTGTCATGTGTTGTAACTGATTATTGCTGATGTTTAAGGTGTTTTTGACCAAATTGACAAGCATTAATGAACATTTTTTAAACCATTCATGAATTATTTTAAGGGTAGCCGTATTCTAAAGTGGTACTCATTTATTTATTGCTGATCTGTAAATATATTGTAAATTAACACAACTATTTTTCAATTCTAATTGAGCTGTGAAAACGTTCTAGGTAAGTGAGAGCAAAAGACTTGTTAAGCATGAAAATCAGGAGAGAGAAAAAAAGAGAAAATGAGGCTTTAAAAAAAATAGGGAAGGAGCGTGCTTGAAATGCCGTCTGGTGAAATAACAAAATCATTGAGCAGGAAAACTGAAAAATGAAGCGAACAGCACTCACTGCTTTTTCCACTTCACTTTTAAGCATCATTGAAAATTGGCAAAATCGCACCGTGAAAGAAAAATGACTCAGCCTGGTTCTGCCTTTTTTTTTCCGAAATAAAAAAGATGAATAGTTTCTCCACTCGAATGTCAAACTAAATGTCATTTTACTGGAGAATAGAATTGTGAAAGTGTTTTACAGTGATGTCCTATTATTACAGTGCTCCACTCATCATATTATACCGGCTGATTTGTGATTCATTTTGTCCCTACTCTAACAGCAGGTGACATTTAACAATGGAGAGCAGAGCTAAAGGAGTTATATTTGGTATAGAATGTATCAGGGGTGGCCTTTGCAGTAGGCAAAGGTAGGCAGCCTCCTAGGGCCCCCATGAGTAAAGACCCCATGAAAAGACAAAGTACATATACTGTATGTGTTGATGTCGAATGGCCAGAGCCCACAAAAGCTCAACTAGTTACACTATAAAAAATGGATCTACTTACAAAAATATTATATGTGGTAACAAGTAAATTAACTAGTTTAATTCAACTTAAATAAATACTTTGAATGAACTAAAATACATAAATAAAATGAATAAATAAAACTAGTTCAGTTGCGTGTAACCACACAAAGTAATTTTTTAGAGTGCAGTTACTGAAAAATAAGCCTTAGTTTGTAATAAGCCTGGTCATCTGTTCTGAAATGAAACTTGCCAGAAAGTAAAGTTATCCTACTATATTTGCAGAAAAATGGTGCTTGTTTTAATTCATAAAACAAGCAAAATTATCTGTCATTGTAGAACAAACCAAAATTTTTCCTAACATAGTGGTTAGTACCACTTCTGGGTGAATAAATTGTCCAGTCAGGATGGAATCGGCTTATTTTATGGCACAATTTATAATAAATTCAAAAATAAGCAACAAAACATTGGGAATAAGTGTAAAATCTTGTTGTGTTTGAGGCTGCAGGTCAAATGTACCCAAGCGTTTAATGAATTTCACATTTTTTTTCTCATTTTCCAGATTTTAAAAGCAGGTGGAGAGGTAGGGTAGTATTATTAAGCACTAATATAACTTCAGTGAGGGATGCTGTGCCTTTGCTAACACTTCTGTGGCAATTTTTTTGCTCTTCCATGTAAAGATGAAATTTTAGAACATTTTTACATGACAACAAGATATATATGTTGTTATATGTATAACAACATATAAACATATGTTGATGTACTGACTGCTACTTTTAGAATGAATGGCTTAAAGAAAATTTCACAACTTAAGCTACTTAAGAAGCTAATTCTATTAGCATTTATGCTAGCAGCCAAGAGCATCTGTTTGTGCTCATATTTTCACACTTCACTGAGAAAAATGTAAGCTTTTTTTTGATACTCCACCTCTTTAAGAGTTGTTTAAGAGTAGATATTTGTATTGAGTGCATGCACAGACCAGTGCAGTAAATTGCTTAAAGTCAGCCAATAAAGTAAGCCAACTTTCAAGCAACATAGCTGATTCACCAGATTAGATGCTTCAGGGTGGGTTGCACTGACAAGGTTTAAGCTTGAGACTTAGAAAGAAACAAGGATTAAACCTACTTCAAGTACACTCAGAGTTACATTACAACCTTGTATAACTTTAACAGTAAATCTAATGTAAAATTAAATTTTTTCACACTACTACATTTTAAACCCAGGGATACTAAATCTGTGTTAGGCTAATCTTGTTCTTGTTCTTTTAGGCAAATCGTAAACATACACTGAGTTTAAACCTTGAATAACATTGCAGTGACCAATGAATAACCAATATATTTCACCATATTTCTCTCCTCCTGATGTAAACCAGGTGCTCATAATCATAGGGCAACACCTCTGTAAGCACTTACCAAGACAGCTAATAAGAGGAGAGCTAATTTGTGTATACCAGTCTTAACAGCACAGTAATAAAAACAGCCTGTTTATTACTAAGAGATAAACAAAGGTTGGAAAATGTCCATGTACGAATGGGTTATGACTGTTTTTGTTACATAAAACATCTGCCACTGAAGTCAGAGAGCTGAATAGCTGCTTAAAAGCAATTCAGAAGAGGCTTATGAGAAACTAAGCATATTACAGTGCATCCGGAAAGTATTCACAGCGCTTCACTTTTTCCACATTTTGTTTTGTTACAGCCTTATTCCAAATTGAATTAAATTAATCTTTTTCCTCTAAATTCTACACAAAATACCCCATTGTGACCATGTGAAAAACGTTTTCTCGAGAGTTTTGAAAATGTATTAAAATTAAAAAACAAAGAAATCATATTTACATAAGTATTCACAGCCTTTGCCATGAAGCTCAAAATTGAGCTCAGGTGCATCCTGTTTCCACTGATCATCCTTGAGATGTTTCTACAGCTTAAATGGAGTCCACCTGTGGTTGATTGGACATGATTTGGAAAGGCACACACCTGTCTATATAAGGTCCCACAGTTGACTGCATGTCAGAGCGCAAACACCAAGCATGAAGTCAAAGGAATTGTCTGTAGACCTCCGAGACAAAATTGTCTCGAGGCACAAATCTGGGGAAGGATACAGAAAAATTACTGCTGCGTTGAAGGTCCCAATGAGCACAGTGGCCTCCATCATTCGTAAATGGAAGAAGTTCGGAACCACCAGGACTCTTCCTAGAGCTGGCCGGCCGTCTAAATTGAGCGATCGGGGGAGAAGGGCCTTGGTCAGGGAGGTGACCAAGAACCCAATGATCACTCTGTCAGAGCTCCAGCGTTCCTCCGTGGAGAGAGGAGAACCTTGCAGAAGGACAACCATCTCTGCAGCAATCCACCAATCAGGCCTGTATGGCAGAGTGGCCAGGCGAAAGCCACTCCTTAGTAAAAGGCACAAGGCAGCCCGTCTGGAATTTGCAAAAAGGCACCTGAAGGACTCTCAGACCATGAGAAACAAAATTCTCTGGTCTGATGAGACAAAGATTGAACTCTTTGGTGTGAATGCCAGGCGTCATGTTTGGAGGAAACCAGGCACTGCTCATCACGAGGCCAATACCATCCCTACAGTCAAGCATGGTGGTGGCAGCATCATGCTATGGGGATGTTTCTCAGCAGCAGGAACTGGCAGACTAGTCAGGATAGAGGGAAAGATGAATGCCGCAATGTACAGAGACATCCTGGATAAAAACCTGCTCCAGAGCGCTCTTGACCTCAGACTGGGGCGACGGTTCATTTTTCAGCAGGACAACGATCCGAAGCACACAGCCAAGATCTCAAAGCAGTGGCTTCAGGACCACTCTGTGAATGTCCTGGAGTGGCCCAGCCAGAGCCCAGACTTGAATCCGATTGAACATCTCTGGAGAGATCTGAAAATGGCTGTGCACAGACGTCTCCCATCCAACCTGATGGAGCTTCAGAGGTACTGCAAAGAAGAATGGGCAAAACTGCCTAAAGATAGGTGTGCCAAGCTTGTGGCATCATATTCAAAAAGACTTGAGGCTGTAGTTGCTGCCAAAGGTGGTTCTACAAAGTATTAAGCAAAGGCTGTGAATACTTATGTAAATATGATTTCTTTGTTTTTTAATTTTAATAAATTTTCAAAACTCTCGAGAAAACGTTTTTCACATGGTCACAATGGGGTATTTTGTGTAGAATTTAGAGGAAAAAGATTAATTTAATTCAATTTGGAATAAGGCTGTAACATAACAAAATGTGGAAAAAGTGAAGCGCTGTGAATACTTTCCGGATGCACTGTATATTCTGTTTGTTGACCTGAGAAATTGGCATTGAACAGTATGAAGAAGCACTTACTTGTGTTCTCTGATGAAGCTTCTTATTTGCCAAAACCTTTACAGCAGCTTTACTGTATTACTTACAGCAACTTTTCTGAATAATTTATGCCAGCTTTACTGTATTACTTACAGAAGATTTATTGTATTTACAGCAGCTTTACTGTATTACTTACAGAAGATTTACTGTATTTACAGTAGCTTTACTGTATTGCTTACAGAAGATTTATTGTATTTACAGCAGCTTTACTGTATTACTTACAGAAGATTTACTGTATTTACAGCAGCTTTACTGTATTACTTACAGCAACTTTTCTGAATAACTTATGCCAGCTTTACTGTATTACTTATAGAAGACTTACTGTATTTACAGCAGCTTTACTGTATTACTTATAGAAGATTTACTGTATTTACAGCATCTTTACTGTATTACTTACAGAAGACTTACTGTATTTACAGCAGCTTTACTGTATTACTTACAGCAACTTTTCTGTATAACTTATGCCAGCTTTACTGTATTACTTACAGAAGACTTACTGTATTTACAGCAGCTTTACTGTATTACTTACAGAAGATTTACTGTATTTACAGCATCTTTACTGTATTACTTACAGAAGACTTACTGTATTTACAGCAGCTTTACTGTATTACTTACAGCAACTTTTCTGTATAACTTATGCCAGCTTTACTGTATTACTTACAGAAGACTTACTGTATTTACAGCAGCTTTACTGTATTACTTACAGAAGACTTACTGTATTAACAGCATCTTTACTGTATTACTTACAGAAGATTTACTGTATTTACAGCATCTTTACTGTATTACTTACAGAAGATTTACTGTATTTACAGCAGCTTTACTGTATTACTTACAGAAGACTTACTGTATTTACAGCAGCTTTACTGTATTACTTACAGAAGACTTACTGTATTAACAGCATCTTTACTGTATTACTTACAGAAGATTTACTGTATTTACAGCATCTTTACTGTATTACTTACAGAAGATTTACTGTATTTACAGCAGCTTTACTGTATTACTTACAGCAACTTTTCTGTATAACTTACAGCAGGTTTACAGTATTACTTACAGCAACTTTTCTGTATAACTTACAGCAGGTTTACTGTATTACTTACAGCAACTTTTCTGTATAACTTACAGCAGCTTTACTGTATTACTTACAGAAGATTTACTGTATTTACAGCAGCTTTACTGTATTACTTACAGCAACTTTTCTGTATAACTTACACCAGCTTTACTGTATTACTTACAGAAGATTTACTGTATTTACAGCAGCTTTACTGTATTACTTACAGCAACTTTTCTGTATAACTTACAGCAGGTTTACAGTATTACTTACAGCAACTTTTCTGTATAACTTACAGCAGCTTTACTGTATTACTTACAGCAACTTTTCTGTATAACTTACAGCAGCTTTACTGTATTACTTACAGCAACTTTTCTGTATAACTTACAGCAGGTTTACAATATTACTTACAGCAACTTTTCTGTATAACTTACAGCATCTTTACTGTATTACTTACAGCAACTTTTCTGAATAACTTATGCCAGCTTTACTGTATTACTTACAGAAACCTTTCTGTATACCTTACAGCAGCTTTACTGTACTTGCAGCAGCTTTTCTGTATTACTTACAGAAGCTTTACTGTATTTACAGTAGCTTTACTGTATTTATAGCAACCTTTCTGGGTTACGTACAGAAGCTTTTTCTGTATTTATGGCACCTGCTGTATTTACAGCAATGTTTCTGTATTACCTACAGCAGCTTTACTGTATTTACAGTAGCTTTTCTGTGTTACTTACAATAGCTTTACTGTGTTTACACTAACGTTTCTGTTCACAGAAGCTTTTAAACTTGATGGTCTTAATCATTGGGTAACACTTCCATAAGCACTTACCAAGACAGCAAATCAGAGAAGAGCTCGTTTGCATATACCAGTCTTAACAGCACCATAACAAAAGCAGAGTATTTATTTCTAAGAGATAAACAGAGGTTGAAAAATGACCATGTACAAATGGGTAATGTCTGTTTTTGCTAAATAAAGTCCCACCGATGTTAAAAGCGGATTCCAGGGACAAAAATAAAATACAAGACAAATGTAGAACGTGGACCTTTTGTATAATCTTAAAATAGTCTTACAACAATCTCAAAATGAGAAATATAAGCTATATGTACTAGATATGAGTTGAATAAGTTGGTCCAATACCTTACTAAGACACTTACTGCTGAATACTTGACCCCTACAGTGAGATGGCAAAGGGAAAGGTCACTGCAATACAAAGTTTTTCTTTCAGGATAACAATGCCTAAAGGGCATGGGGGTGGTCACTGAATGTTTTTTTGTTTGTTTTGTTTGTTTTGATGATATATCATGATGATACTGATTCTATGTACATGTAATTCTGTAATTAATTCAAAAATATACTAAATGATACAGTTAGTTATGTAATGAATTACTTTTAGATTTGTATCAACAGCATCAAGTATGTTCTGACTTTATTCTGTTTGTTTTATTGTGAATAGATGGTAAAAATGTGGGGGGAATAAGAATATTTTTCTGCAAAACAAGACTGTGTACACAACCAAGAGCGTAGGAGTGAGTTTGACATTGGGGGGACACACATTTGCTACTATGAATCTGTCACTGAAGTGACAGAACTGAATAGCTGCTTGAAATCAATTCTGAAGAGGCTTATAAGAAACTAAGCATATCATATTTCCATTTTGGCATTGTTAAATTGGCAATGAACAGTATGGAGACACTTGTATTGTCCGATGAAGCTTCTTATTTACCAACTGTCATGATTGGCCCCTCCCAGTCCTGTCCATGTATTCATGTTGTGTTTTGGTTAAACCCATGTGTTTTCTTTGTTTTGGTTTTTTAGTCCAGCCCCCTTGTTTAGTGACTCTGCTCCGGATTGTTATCACCTGTCTCTTGTCATCCCTGTGCTGTATGTAAGCCCTATGCTTTGCTTTTTGTTTTGTTAGTCTTTGTTTGATGTTTGTTTGATGTGTGATGTGCTGTTTGTTGGATGTATGTATTGTATTCTCGTGTTTGGTTCTTGTTTGAGGTTCTGTGTTGTTTATCATGTCTGCACCCCGATCTGTTCACGTTGGCTCTATGACCCTGGACTGTCCTGACCCTGATTTTGGATTTGCCCATAATAAATCTCGCTTGTCTCCGTTCATGCATCCGCCTTAACACCGCTCCACGTTACACAAACTTCTTTACAGCAACCTTTCTGTATTACTTACAGCAGATTTACTTACAGAAGCTTTTCTGTATACTTACAGCAACTGTTCTGTATTATTATAGCAACGTTTCTGTAGTACTTATAGCAACTTTTCATTATTACTGAAACTTTTCTGTATTACTGCAGATTTTCTGCATTTACAGTGTTTTTTTTGTATTACAGCAACCTGTCTGTATTTAGAGCAGCATTTCTGTATCACTTACAGCAGCTCTACTGTATTACTTACAGCAACTTTTTTGTATTCATTACAGCAACTTTTCTGTATTACTTATAACTTTTTTGAGCTACCGTAGCTTTTCTTTATTACAGCAGATTTGCTCTGTACAAGCTCTGTCTGTCTTTCTCTCTGGTGTGTGTGTATGTGTGTGTGTGTGTGTGTGTGTGTGTGTGTGTGTGTGTGTGTGTGTGTGTGTGTGTGTGTGTGTGTGTGTGTGTGAGAGAGAGAGACATCCATCTCCAGCAGACTGTGAATAACCTCTCTACTCTGAAATATTCATGTTTGAGAGTGAGAGTGTAAAGAGGTCTACAGAGAGAGAGAGAGAGAGAGAAAGAGAGAGAGAAAGAGAGAGAGAAAGAGAGAGAGAGAGAAAGAGAGAGAGAAAGAGAGAGAAAGAGAGAGAAAGCTTTGCTCTTTTTTTATTTTATCTATATCTCTCTCTTTGTGTTTTATTTGCTGTCCTCTCTCTCCCACTCTCTCTCTCTCTTTCTTTTCTCTTTTTCCTTTCTTTTTTATATAACATAATATATATATATATATATATATATATATATATATATATATATATATATATTTATTTATTTCACTGTTTAATTTTTCTTCCAATACCAAATTCAAAGAACAGAAATTGTCCACTAAGTTATGCACTTAAGCGTGTTCTCTATAGAGGATGTGTTAACTTATTTTCTTTCAGAAAATCTAGAAAACTTAATTTAACAAATAGTATTTGAATGTTGCCCTGCGATGGACTGGTGACCTGTCCAGGGTGTATCCTGCCTTCCACCCAATGACCGCTGGGATAGGCTTAGAAAATGTGTGTGTGTGTGTGTGTGTGTGGGTGTGGGTGTGGGTGTGTGTGTATTTGAATGTTCACATACCTCTGTGTTTATATTTAATTTAGATTTTACATGCCGCCCCAACTTAGAACTGATTCACGTATTGACCCTGAGTTTTTCCATTGTCACTTCATTTCATTTGGATGACATTATTCCATTATTATATTTATTAGACGTAAATGTAAACATGCTCAGTGACTGATAGCCGTCCATTAGTGCTATAAAAACACTGGCATGCACCACACATGCAAATGACAAACTTGCTTGGGGCACCATGTTGTGAAACAGTGGTGAGAAATCAATGCAAAGTGCAACCAGTCAATACACAAGGCAGATGGTCATGATTTGCAGCAATTACCATCACCAACAACAGTAGCAAAAACATGTCCTTCAGTTCCTTTTTAATTCTGCACATTTAGATCCTTAGCTTGAGTTTAATTTCATTCTGTTCTGTTGACTCAGCTTCTGATGACAGCTGATTCCTCTCAGCTCAGGATATGATGTCACATAAGGGTCGAGAGGCTTGCCTTTTGTGACATGGAGAGCACAAGGGACATATAGATGCCTATCACCAGAGAACCAGCTCTCTGTTACTACATAATGTTTAAGAAACCCTCAGATATCAATCTGAAGAACCATTTCACCAAGAATTATTTAAGCATGAAATGGTTCTATGTAGAACGCATAGTTCCAAGCACAGTCATTTCCTTTCATAAAGAACCCTTGAAGTACCTTCATCCATCCTTTTTAAGAGTGTATGGGTTCGAAACACCAGTAAAATAGACCACAACTGAAACACCAGCAAGCTAACAAACACCCATTTCATAACCTCAGTTTTCTCTTTATAGGAGTTCCTCTTCGTACAAAACTGTCACCTCACTTGTGCTTCAAAGCAGCATTATTATGTACTGTACACATTTTGGTGCTAAAAAAAGCAAAAATGTCACGTTAAAATTCCCTCGAAAAGGCGGGATTGTATGGCTGCAATTCTGAGATGAACCACTAGGGGAACACTTGTATGAAAATGATAGCGCGGGTCTGAAAGTGAGGGTCTGAAAGTGAGGGTCTAAAAGTACGCTACTCCAGGTCTGCAGTTGGACACTAATGAAACAAACTGCTGTTAGATGCTACATATAGTAAGTATTAAGTTCCACTGCAGTTCTATTGGGAACTCAAAATTGCCGTTTGGTTTTGTTAGTCATTATTTCACTGTAGCAGCCTGGCTTTTATTTTAACATCATGAATATCATATTCTCTCCACCTCAGCTTGCTCTACACTCTTAGCAACTATGGGTCTTTAAGGATTTCTCAGCAAAGGCAATGGTTCTATATAGAAGGATGAACACTCAAAGAACTACTCAAAGGTTCTTTGCAAGGTCAAATTATTTTTTATGAAAGTAAAACGAGCTGGTTTTTTTTTAACGTTCTTTTATAGCACCAAAAAGGGTTTCATTGTTTTATTATTACAAGTCAAAGAACCTTTTTCAGTACTCACTTAAAAAGATGATTCTTCAGGGGTTCTTTAGTCAAGCCAATGGATATATTTAGAGTTCTGTATATGCTTAAATCTTTCTTCAATCTGGTTATTCAGATTGATGGAGAACATGTTAAATGTGGCGCTATGTAGAACCTTTTTAAAATGTTTCTGTATACCACCAAACAAAGTTCCTTTATTGTTCCAAGCTTGACATCATAACAGTAGAAGAACCATTTTTGGTGCTATGTAGAACCATTTTCAAAAAGATTCTGCATAGAACTGTATACAACACATTCCCCATCAATCTCAAGAATCTCTTAAAACTATTTAAAATCATTTAAGAAACCATTTAAGCCTGAAATGGTGCTATGGAGAGCTCCAGGTTCTAAATGGAACCATTGCATTTACTAAAGCACTATTGAACCACCATCATGATACAGTGGGTACCTTGTAGAACCCATTTTTCTAAGTGTGCTGCAGTATGTTCACATTCTTTAATGACGTCCTCCAAGGGTTCTTTAGTAAAAAGCATTGTTTCCATGCAGCACCAAAAAGGATTCCTCTATTGTTACAAGCTTCATCACCCTTTTCTACATAAACCCATATGCAGCACATTCTCTATGAACCATTTCACCATGCAAAGAACCCTTTAAGCATGCAAATGATTCTTTGAGTGTTCTTGGTTTCATATAAGACCATTGTCATCACTAAAGAACCTTTGAAGAACTATATTTTTAAGGAGTCCAGGGCACAGGCTCTGTCTCAGAGCTCATTTCATATTTATAACCCTCTTGTTAAATAATTGAACCTAAAATAACAGACTAAAATATCAAACAGTTGCGTGTCACCATCTTAAATCTAGGACATGAGATAGCAGAGAGATTGAAGCCCCCACTGAATGTGGGAGTCTCTGGGGTGGATTTCTTTGTCTGATCTCATGATTCTCTGAAGGGTCTTCACTAAAAATAAGCCTTCTGTTTTCATGGCCTTGCCTTAGGTTATGCATCGCATCTTACTAAGTGAAATTATCTCAGTTATAAGCAATATATCCAACATTTCACATTTTCACATAGTGTCAGAGTTGGACAAGGTTTTTCAACCTATTTCCCAACATGCTTATTGAAAATAAAGCAATCTAATCAAGTCCTCTGGCAGATCAGGTACCTACTGCTCAGGCAGATCTAGCATCATTTCTTGAAACATACAAAAGTACACTCACCAGCCACTTCATTAGGTACACCTGTTCAATAGCTTGTTAACACAAATAGCTAGTCAGCCAATCACATGGCTACAACTCAATGCATTTAGGCATGTAGAGGTGTTCAAGACAACGTGCTGAAGTGCAGACCGAGCATCAGAACAGGGAAGAAAGGTGATTTAAGTGACTTTGAACGTGGCGTGGTTGTTGGTGCCAGACGGGCTGGTCTGAGTATTTCAGAAACTGCTGATCTACTGGGATTTTCACACACAACCATCTCTAGGGTTTACAGAGAACGGTCCGAAAAAGAGGAAATATCCAGTGAGCGGTCAGTTGTGTGGATGAAAATGCCTTGTTGATGTGAGAGGTCAGAGGAGAATGGGCAGACTGGTTCGAGATGATAGGAAGGCAACAGTAACTCAAATAACCAACCAAAATCTCTGAGAAATGTTTCCAACACCTTGTTGAAAGTCTGCCAAAAAGAATTAAGGCAGTTCTGAAGGCAAAAGGGAGTTCAACCTTTTTCTAGCAAGGTGTACCTAATAAAGTGGGTGGTGAGTGTATGTGCTCACACAACCAGAACATTTCACTTTCTTTCACCTAGTTCACATTGACGTCCCTGTAGTTACCAATAATAACTATTAATAATTACAAAGTTAATAATAAGCCATCCATCCATCCATCCATCCATAGAGAAAAGTAAGGTCCGCTCTTTCTTCAGATCTGAAAACATCCACAGGTGTTTCTGTCCATCCTTCCATTGTGAGAAGACTACTCAACGCTATGAGACTGAAAGGATGTGTAACTGTCAAGAATTACTGATGAAATGGAATAGGCAAAAATGACTTTTAATGTTGTACGAGTGAAACACAAGGGCCAAATTAAAATGAAATACAGAGTGAGGAAAAGAGAAAAAAGACAAGATAGAAAGTGAAATGAAGAGATAAAAGAAGAAACAGAATGGGATAGTGGAAGAGGGAGGAGAGCGATAGAGAAGAGAAAGACAGAGGGAGAGGGAGAGAAATAAAAAGATATAGGGAGAAAAACTGAAAGAGGCAGAAAGAAGAGAAGTGAAGAGAGAAAAGACAGAAGAGAAGAGAAGAGAACAGAGGAGAAGGATTGAGAAGAGAAGACAAGAGAAGAGAAGAAAGGAAAACAGAATAGAAGAAAAAATAGAAGAGAAGAATTGAGCAGAGACGAGAAGAGAAGAGAAGAGAACAGAACAGAACAGAACAGAACAGAACAGACAAAAAGAGAAGAGAAGAAAAGAAAAGGAAGAGAACAGAACAGAACAAGAGAGAAGAATTAAGAAGTGAAAAGAAGAGAAGAGAAGAAAATAAAAGGAAAGAGAAGAAAAGAGAAGAGACCAAAAAGATAGAAAGATAGAAAGTGAAAGGAAGTGATAAAAGAAAAGAAACAGAAGGAAAGAGTGGAACAGAGATGAGACAGAGATAGAGAAGAGAAAGAAAAAGACAGGGAGAAAGAGAGAAAGAATGAGAAAAAAAGCCAAAGGATTCAAAGAAGAGAAGAGAAGAGAAGAGAAGAGAAGAGAAGAGAAGAGAAGAGAAGAAAAAATAGAAGAGAAGAATTGAGCAGAGAAGAGAAGAGAAGAAAACAGAATAGAAGAAAAAATAGAAGAGAAGAATTGAGCAGAGAAGAGAAGAGAAGAGAAGAAAACAGAATAGAAGAAAAAATAGAAGAGAAGAATTGAGCACAGAAGAGAAGAGAAGAGATGAAAACAGAACAGAACAGGAGAGACAAAAAGAAAAGAGAAGAAAAGAAAAGGAAGAGAACAGAACAGAACAAGAGAGAAGAATTAAGAAGAGAAAAGAAGAGAAGAGAAGAAAATAAAAGGAAGGAGAAGAAAAGAGAAGAGACCAAAAAGATAGAAAGATAAAAAGTGAAAGGAAGTGATAAAAGAAAAGAAACAGAAGGAAAGAGTGGAACAGAGATGAGACAGAGATAGAGAAGAGAAAGAAAAAGACAGGGAGAAAGAGAGAAAGAATGAGAAAAAAAGCCAAAGGATACAAAGAAGAGAAGAGAAGAGAAGAGAAGAAAAGGAAGGAGAAGAGAAGAGACAAAGAAAGATAGAAAGATAGAAAGTGAAAGGAAGTGATAAAAGAAAAGAAACAGAAGGAAAGAGTGGAACAGAGATGAGACAGAGATAGAGAAGAGAAAGAAAAAGACAGGGAGAAAGAGAGAAAGAATGAGAAAAAAAGCCAAAGGATACAAAGAAGAGAAGAGAAGAGAAGAGAAGAAAAGGAAGGAGAAGAGAAGAGACAAAGAAAGATAGAAAGATAGAAAGTGAAAGGAAGTGATAAAAGAAAAGAAACAGAAGGAAAGAGTGGAACAGAGATGAGACAGAGATAGAGAAGAGAAAGAAAAAGACAGGGAGAAAGAGAGAAAGAATGAGGAAAAAAAAGCCAAGGGATTCAAAGAAGAGAAGAGAAGAGAAGAGAAGAGATAATCCAGTAAAGAAAGAGAAATGAGAGCGGAAGACAAATCGAAAGGGAGAGAGATAGAAAGATACAGAGAGAAACAGAGTGGAAAGGATGCAAACAATATCCTCTGATTGTAGAGTCAGGTAATAATGCAGTGCTGGATTTGAATAAGGTTTCTAATAGGTGCCTGTAAGTGCTGGCCTGAGCTTTACCTTTTAATTTACGCTGTTTGTAATCTCGGATAAATCACCTCTATTTTAATCAGCAGACAATATCTTGCACTATCCACCCCAACTTACACCCCCCCCAAAGCCCCCTACTGTGCTGCAATCAGTCATCTCAGGCACAAATCATTCACTCTTTCTGCCTGATTGCCTGTTACTATCCCCCCACCCCTCACTCTCACTGGCTCTGTTTGCATCCGCTGTGTGATTGGTAATTATATTTCATTCAGACGTTGTCCTCAGGGTGACGGAGTGGTGTTGCCATCCCTGCTTGCCCTGATTACAACCTGATTTGCCTTTCAGTCCGAGGGGCTTCTGTTTGCTCACGCACTGGGGCCCTAATTAAATAAACCCATCATCGATGCAGCCCTGATATGATTAAAGCCCTGTAGAGTTCACCTCTTGAACTCCATTCAATTATTCACTTATTAATCTTACAACTTACTTCTATTAAACTAATATGCCAGCCGTATTGTTTTAGCCATCAATCCACATCGGTTTCGTTCTTCACATTTTCAGGGATTAAAAGAATAGCATTTTCATACTAATCTTAATGTGCTGTGGACTTTTCATGTTATTTAATAAAACAGAACTAGAAAAACAGAATATGATCATAATAATAATAATAATTTCGAATTACATAGCTCCTTTCTCAAACCCAAGGACGCTGTAGCACCGCTGTGGTGGCACTGGAGGCAGGATTCCGAGCTGCAGCAGCCACATATTTATTTTTCCCCAAAATCAATGAAGTAAACACAAACCAAACAACCAAAACCAAAGCTATGCTGGCCACTTTTCAGTGGCTTAAACTAGACTTTTCAGTCTCTGTCTCCAGCTTTTCAGCTATTCAGGCTCTTGATGCTGATGCTTGTCTCTCTCGCTCTGTTCCCTCTAAGCCCTTTTTAAAGGTGCTCACGCTGCCAGCCAGATCAGCATCAGCTGGATCTCATTAAGGGCAGTGTGAGCACCAGAGCTGAGAGGGAACGAGAGCTCGCTGCTCCGTCTCCCCTTTACTGCTGGCAGCTCGGCCGCCTGGGACGAACGTGGCAGCCTCGCTGCGTAACAGGGTGTGGTGCCCGGGTGGCGGAGTTCGGGGCTCGCTCTATGTTCTTTTGCCTTTAATGGTTGGCACCAGCATCCTCGTGCTCCTCCTCCCGCCATCAGTCTCGTGCCTCGCGCCCATCCGGGGAGCTCAGGCTCTGCGCTCCGCCCCTCCGCCACTTGCGGCTTTCTCCCTGGTGTCCTCGCCAAGGTTTGTTGCCGCTGATCGTTCCTGCCGGCTCAATGACCCCAGTATAGAGTCACTTAGCTAGCCAGAAAAGAGTCTTCAGCCATGGGGAAATTCTCACACCTATGGTGCGTCACACAGGAGGCCAGCCTAGGAAGCCTTGAAGCCTTGAAAATGCCCTTAGCCACGAAGGGGTAGCATTTTCCTGCAGCCAAATACCACCAGTCCAGGCAGCATCACTCAGGCAGCAGACCCAGACAGCCATATAGCTGTGATGTGCCATCACTTAGGCAGCCAGATCAGGAGGCCTCAAAGCCGCGGCATAGCGCTGCTCACACAGCCCAACACCCCCAGTCCAGGTGGCCCCACAGCTGCAGTGCAGCACCAACCAAGCAGCCAGCCCAGCAGCCACTTATCTGCAATGTCATGTTGGTCAGGTCCCCAGTTCAGGCAGCCTGGTAGCCATAATACAGCCTTTGATGATAATTTCTACCAGTAAACTATGTAACTACTGTTGTAGTAGAATTCTGGCTTGACAGATTTCATTGGCTCTGTACTTAAAATTGCCTGTTTTTCTGACATCAATTTCCATGTTTGGCCTATCCTCCTCCTGTGCATGGAAAGCAAGTTTAGCATGGGAAACTTTTAAAACTGTTTTTTTTTTGCAATGGATTTTACCATTCAAATTGTAAATTGTAGAAATTATTTTCTTATTTATCAAAACAAAAATATTAACTATTAAAAATGTAACCTTTACCAGAATAATTATAACTTTAACATGTGCAAATTTGTAACGAGGAGCGATGAGGCGGAGGCATACGCTGAGATAAGTGAGATTTATTAAGGGCAAATCCAGGGTCATAGTCGAGACAGTCCAGGTTCATATAACCAACACGGATAGATTGAGGGGCAGACATAACATAAACCAGAATAAACACCGATACATCAAACAACACAGAGACTCCAACAAAGCCAACAAACAGAACGATACATTGAACAAAGACCGGCAAACACAAGAGGTAAACACAGGGCTTAAATACACGGGGATAACGAGGGACAGGTGCAAACAATCAGGGGCGGAGTTACAAAACCAAAACAAACGCACATGGACAGGACTGGGAGGGGCCAATTGTGACAAAATTGAATTCCCGAGGTCAATATTTACTATTTGAAATTTTAGTTTTCACATGCGTAAATTGAATTCCTGAGATTAATATATTCAATATTTACTAGTTGAAATTTTAGTTCTCACATGTGTAAATTGACTTCCTGTGATTAATATTTGAAAATTTACTAGTTGAAATTTTAGTTCTCACATGTGTAAATTGACTTCCTGAGATTAATATTTTAAAATATTTACTAGCTGACATTTTAGTTTTATTTATTATGTATTATGAATCATTAATAACACATTATAAGAAGTGTACATAACCTCTTATATTGCACCAAAGAAAATCCCAACTTGTCCATTACAACTTACAAACCTATCAAGTCATAAACTTACACAGAATGTGTATAATAGTCATTAAGAAGACAAATAAACTGAGGTTATAATTTTATCCGTCAGCTCTCAGTAAAGTGAGGCATACTGTAATAAAGGCTACTGTAATAAAGATTATGAGTGAGGCAAGTTAAAGTATTTACTTAAAGATTCACTGAAACACTGCAACATACACAGTCAAACATCTTACAAGCTTCTAATGTTTAATGAGTACATCACTGTTAGCCTGGCACTCACTTAACACTGCACATCCAATAAATCCTAGCAGGAATTAGCAGTACTGTACTGATGATAATCAGGCAAACATAGTGGTTAAAAGTGAATGTTTTAGTGGTTGATGTTGGGAAGGAATTAAAAATGTATAGCCTTATATATGCATTATAACATGTTTGAAATGTGTTTATAGATGTTCAAAAACATGATGTTCACAGAAAGTGTTACCAAAACCTTTTTTAAATGAACAGTTAACAGTTTTTATGAAATTCATCTTCTCTAAAAAAAAAAGTTCTGTTTTTTTATATGTCTTTGTTTTCACTTCTTTCGTCAGTTCAATTTGGGCAGCCAACCACAGCTTAACTTGGCTTGAGTCTTGACCTCATTTACTTGTCAATTTTGATTGGCTCTTGTGTAAGACACCGCTGTGCTAATCACTGCCAGGGTGACTTTATGAATAGGCCTTATTCACCTTGCTGCAAATTTCAGTAGCTCAGCACTGTTACTGCCAGGTTTTATGAATCTGGCCCAACATGTTTTCTGCTGTTCATAGCTGTTCATATCTGTGTTTTAAATGTGCCAGAGTGTGCTCAAATCTACCAATAGCTACTAGAAGCTTAACTTTCATTACCAGCAGTCAACTGGGTGTGTTAGTCTATAATACATCATAATCTTCTGCATAAAATTGTCTAGTATCTGTCTAACATAGTAACATTGTCTAGTAATGTCTAGTATCACGCCTCATTAATCCTTACCGAGCCAATAGCTGCTAGTTAACTGGTTGCTCATTACTCATTTTTTAAACAATAGCTAGAGTGAATGAAACATTTCCAGAGCATCTTTAATTTTTAAAATCATTTGTAACTACTCATTAACTTCTCATTATCAGTTATTAAACTGACCTATTATACCTAACAAACTGACCTATTACACCTAACAAACTGACCCATTATACCTAACAAACTGATCCATTATACCTTAACAAACTGTCCCATTATACCTAACAAACTGACCTATTACACCTAACAAACTGACCCATTATACCTAACAAACTGACCTATTACACCTAACAAACTGACCCATTATACCTAACAAACTGATCCATTATACCTAACAAACTGACCCATTATACCTAACAAACTGACCTATTACACCTAACAAACTGACCCATTATACCTAACAAACTGACCTATTACACCTAACAAACTGACCCATTATACCTAACAAACTGATCCATTATACCTAACAAACTGACCCATTATACCTAACAAACTGATCCATTATACCTAACAAACTGACCTATTATACCTAACAAACTGACCCATTATACCTAACAAACTAACTCATAATACCTAACAAACTGACCCATTATACCTAACAAACTGACCCATTATACCTAACAAACTATCTCATAATACCTAACAAACTGACCCATTATACCCAACGAACTGATCCATTTTACCTAACAAAGTGACCCATTATACCTAACAAACTGACTCATTATACCCAACAAACTGATCCATTATACCTACCAAACTGATCCATTATACCTAACGAACTGATCCATTATACCTAACAAACTGACATATAATGCCTACCAAACTGATCCAGTATACCTAACAAACTGACCCATAACACCTAATAAACTGACCCATGGCTCCTAACAAACCGACCGATTATGCCTAACAAACTGATACATAATACCTAACAAACCTTTCCATTATACATGACAAACTAACCCATTATACCTACCAAGCTGACCTATTTTACCTAACAAACTGACCCATAATACCTAACCTACTTTCCCATAATACCTAACAAACAAATCAATTATACCTAACAAACTGACCCATAATACCTAACAAACCTTTCCATTATGCCTAACAAACTGACCCCTTATACCTAACAAACTAACCAATTATACCTAACAAACTGAGCCATTATACCTAACTGACCCTGACACACTGCCCTTTTTTTACCTGTCATATAATACCTAACAAACTGACCTATAATACCTAACACACTGTCCTTTCTTACCTAGCACACTGCCCCTTAATGCCTAACAAACTGTCTTATATTAACAGATTTTATACTCATGTTTATAATCACATTCATATTCTTTTATTACACACTGTCTCATAATACTCAACACAATGTTCCAAGACATCCATAATTCTTGTATACAACCTTAAAAATTACAACAAATTTATTTATACAGTTTTGGTTTTGAATTTTGCTGATCACTGAGGAATGTGTGCTTAAACATACTTTCCTAATCCTTTTTTTTCTCTCTTTGATTGCTTTCCAACTCTGGTAGGCAAGACCAGGATACAGTGCCAGTAGTAGTGGTCTATTAACCTACATATTCACACCCAAGAATGAGACACCATCTGTTTCCTAATATACCTGACACACACACACACACACACACACACACACACACACACACACACACACATACACACACACATACACAGGGAGGGGATGGAGGAGGAGATCAAGAGAGAAGAGAGGAAGCAGGTATTCTTATTGAGACATTTCATATTTCATTAACAAATGGAAAAAATCAATTAATTTTTACTGTCATTTCATTTTTTAGTGCAGAACTTCATAACTGAATTCCTGTCCAAAGAATCTTATTGAAATTCCTACCCAACAGATTGTAGAATTCTTATTTAAATTGTCAACCAAAGAATTCTAAAATTCTTCCTTAAATTCTCACACCAAAGAATTCTATACTTCCTGTTTCAAAATCGTTAAAATCAGAACTTTAAAAATAAAAAAAGAACTTTAAAATCAATTCTTATTTCAAGCATCACTCACCCATGAATGAAAGTTTTTCCACCTATTCACCTTAAGAAATTCATACTTGAATTCTCACTCACAAAACTCTGGAATTCTCATAGAAATTCTCAGCTTAAAGGAATCTACAACTCTTATTTAAAGTCTCACTTAGAGAGTTTTTTAAAAACAATAATTCACACTTAGAGAATTCTAGAACTCTTGTTTTATTAAATACCTAGTGCCTTCGAGAATTTTTACTTCAATTCTTACCTACAGAATTCTGGACTTATTATTTCATTTTCAACCCAGATGATTTTAGAAATACTATATGAATTCTAAGCTATTTCTAAACCCATGAATTCTCATTTCATTTGAAAAGTTTTCCGTCTCATTTTACTTGAGAATTGATCAAATATAGAATTCTTGTTTGAATTCACACCCCATAAAATCTAACATTTGTATTTGAAATTTTACCCAAATAATCTTAAAATTCTTATTTGAATTCTCATGCAAAGAATCCTACATGTCTTAATTTCCACCTAAATAAATATGAAATTTTCTGTTTATTCTCACCCAGGAAATTCTACAATTTTTATGTAAATTTTCATTCAGAGAATTCTAGAATTTATATTTGAATTCTCATCCAGGAAATCCTATAATTCTTATTTATATTCTCACCTAGCGAATTCTGAAAATTCTATGTGAATTCTCACCCATGGAATGCCAGAATTCTTAATCCTTATCCCAAAGGATTCAATGAATATTATTTGAATTCTAACCCAGAGAAGCATTCTCACTAAAATCCTGGCCCAAGGAATTCTAAAATCTTTTCCCAAACCTACCACTTTGGAAATTCTGGAGAATGGATTTGTACCTTGCTTTGCTGAAACAGATTTAAACTGAGGATTCTGCGGTGCAGAGATGTGAAGAGCTTTAGTGAACAGAGCGGGAACCAAATTTGGCAAGCGGATGTTTTACATAATCACAACACTGTGGTCTCCCCCTCACTGCCGGAAATAACTGTGGGGGAAAAAAATCGCAGGTTTGATAAGTATAATGAGACATGTTACTGTGTAGGTGCCTAATGGAGCTGGTGGGCGGCTTCCATGTTCTGAAAGGCAGCTGATTACCGCAGTAAGGACTAACCCCCCTTGAGAGTGTCTTTGGGGCTCAAATGTGGCAGCCTCTCTCTTCTGGCCACAAAGACAGGGAAAATTGCAGTAATTACTCAAATTCCCTTGATTGGTTCAGCTAGCTGGGAAACAGCCAAGTGAATTTCCAGCGTGGCTTAAAGAGCTCCAAGCTGAGTTTAAAGTTGAATTGCTTAAAACGTGTGTTGCACTGTGAAAATTGGAATAGTATTTTCTTGGAATGTCAGAATTGCTTTGCGGTTGTTTCATTACACTGTAAAAACAGTAAATGCAAAGCAACCAACTGATAGAATAATCAAAACACAGAACACCAGCAAACGCAGGTTCACTCACAATATCATCACATCAGCTTTCAAATAGAGGCTGCTATTGATCAACTGAAGTGGCAATAAAAAGGTTGTGGAAAAATGTGTACATTAATATTGAGACTCCTTGTAGACAAACAGAGTTCCATGAATAATACTGTGCAAAAGTCAGCCACACCATTCGCCATTAAGTTATTCATTTTTCAGGAGATATTGTGGAAGAGATTGGGTGCAAGAAAGTCCACCAATCAAGTATATCATTATGACCACCCCCTTGTTTCTACACTCATTATCCACTGTATCAGCTCCACTTACTCTATAGATGCACTTTGTAGTTCTACAATTACAGACTGTAGTCCATCTGTTTCTCTGATACTTTGTTAGCCCCCTTTTACCTTCACAGAGCAGTTACTATTTTGATGGTGGATCATTCTCAGCATTGGAGTAAGACTGACGTGGTGGTAGTGTTTTAGTGTGTGTTGCGCTAGTAAGAGTGGATCAGACAAAGCAGTGCTGTTGGAGTTTTTAAACACCTCAGTATCACTGCTGGACTGAGCGTAGTTCACCACCCAAAAATATCCAGCCAACAGTGTCCTGTGACCACTGATGAAAGTCTAGAGGATGAACAACATTTACGTCATTTGGCTGACGCTCTTATCCAGAGCGACTTACAATTTGATCAATTTACACAGGTAGGCCAAGGTGGTGTTAGGAGTCTTGCCCAAGGACTCTTATTGGTATAGTGTAGGGTGTTTACCCAGGTGGGGATTGAACCCCAGTCTACAAGGCAGAGGTGTTATCCACTACACTAACCAACCACAACTATAACCAACAACACAATTATGCTGACACACATGAGCTGCTGTCTCTGATTTTACATCTACAAGGTGGACCAAAAAGGTAATAGAGTGGCCCATGAGTTTAAAAACTCCAGCACCACTGCTGTGTCTGATCAGTTTGTACCAGCACAACACACACTAACACATCACCACCACGTCAGTGTTACTGCAGTGCTGAGAATGATCCACCACCCATGTTTAGAATATATCCTGCTCAATTGAAATACACCAAACTACACCTAGATTTCTTTGTGCTGTTCGTACAAAATGGAACACAACACATTTTTGTAGTTTTGTAATTCAAGATGCAACATCTGAAGGTTGTTGGTTTGATCCCCTGAGCCGACAGTATATGACTGAGGTGCCCTTGATCAAGGCACCTAACCCTCAATTGCTCCCTGGGCGCCGTGGATAGGGCTGCCCACCGCTCCGGGCAAGTGTGCTCACTGCCCCGTTGTGTGTGTGTTCACTAGTGTGTATGTGGTTTTTCATTGCACAGATGGGTTAAATGCAGAGGTGAAATTTCCCTGTTGTGGGACTAATGAGGATCATTTAATCTTAATCTTGACTTTAAAGGATTTTGCCCAACCCTGCTTTTTATCATAGATGTCTCAAGGCTGTAATTGCAAACATCAGCTTTGCAAATGCTTATGTTATTCAACTGTAGTGCCTGGATATTTTTTTCTTTAGCAGTTTCATTTTTTTGTACATACACTATGTTTCCAAAAGTATTCACTCGTCTGCCTTCACACACATATAAACTTGAGTGAGATCCCATTCTTAATCCATAGGGTTTAATATGATGTCGGCCCACCCTTTGCAGCTATAACAGCTTCGACTCTTCTGGGAAGGTTTTCCACAAGGGTTAGGAGTGTGTTTATGGGAATTTTTGACCATTCTTTCGGATGCGCATTTATAAGGTCAGACACTGATGTTGGGCGAGAAGGCCGGCCTGGCTTAAAGTCTCCACTCTAATTCCTCCCAGAGGTGTACTATTGGGTTGAGGTCAGGACTCTGTTCTTCCACACCAAATTCACTCATCCATGTCTTTATGGACCTTGTTTTGTGCACTGGTGCGCAGTCATGTTGGAACAGGAAGGGCCGTCCCCAAACTGTTCCCACAAAGTTGGGAGCATGAAATTGTCCAAAATCTCTTGGTCTGCTGAAGCATTAAGAGTTCCTTTCACTGGAACTAAGAGGCTGAGCCCAACTCCTGAAAAACAACCCCACACCATGATCCCCCCTCCACCAAACTTTACACTTGGCGCAATACAGTCAGACAAGTACCGTTCTCCTGGCAACTGACAAACCCAGCATCCATTGGGTTGCCAAACGGAGAAGCGTGATTGGTCACTCTAGCGAACACGTGTCGACTGCTCTGGAGCCCAGTGGCGGTGCTTTACATCACTGCATTCAATGCTTTGCATTGCGCTTGGTGATGTAAGGCTTGGATGCAGGTGCTCAGTCATGGAAACCCATTCCATGAAGCTCTCTACGCTGTTCTTCAGCTAAACTGAAGGCCACATGAAGTTTGGAGGTCTGAAGTAATTGACTCTGCAGAAAGTTGGCAACCTCTGCGCACTATGTGCCTTAGCATCTGTTGACCCCGCTCTGTCATTTTACATGACCTAACACTTCGTGGCTGAGTTGCTTTTGTTCCCAATCACTTCCACTTTGTTATAATCCCACTGACAGTTGACTGTGGAATATTTAGTAGAGAGGAAATTTCATGACTGCACAGGTGGCAGGTTGCCAAGTGAGCTTCTGAGAGCAACCCATTCTTTCACAAATGTTTGTAGAAGCAGTTTGTTTGGTTTTATACACCGGTGGTCATGGAAGTGATTGGAACACCTGAATTCAATGATTTGGATGGGTAAGTGAATACTTTTGGCAATATAGTGTGTCTAATGCTTATGAATACATACTTAGTTGTTCATACAAACACAGACTGTTGGGCTTATTGGGGCCTGCAGATGCAAGTGGGAATTTAAGCATTTTCTTCAAATTCCTTCTTTAATTATTTTATTTTGTAAACTTATTACATTTTTTAAAATGATTAATCCAATTAAATATGTTGTTATTTACCTATTTCAGAAACAAACAATAATACAGATTTGCATTGATAATTCTCATAATGAAAGTTTTTCCTGAAGTAGAAGTAAAATGTCTGTAAGGTTTAACTATAATAGCATACCATTTAAGCTCACCTTGTAATAAATGCTAATAAAGACCAATTTCAAAAAGTTGAAGGAAAATGTAAATAAAAACTGAAAACAGTGATTTGCTAATTTTGTAATTTTATTCCATTGAACACAGTAAAATGCCAAGATATTTAATGCTTAAACTGATTAAATGTGTTAATTTTTGTATATTGCAAACAATCAGGATGGACTTTTTCATCTTTATCCCAGAGAACACAATGTATATTATTTACAAAAGCGGTTTGAAAGGTGCGCTCATCAGACCACAGAGCATGTTTCCACTTTGCATCAGTCTCAAATGAGCTTTAGACCAGAGAAGTTGGCAGCGTTTCTGGATGTGGTTGATACTTGGCTTCTGCTTTGCCCTGTGTAGTCTTAACTTGCATTTGTAGACGCTGCAACAAACTGACAAGGGTTTTTTGAAGGGATAGAGGAGATTGAAGGTCATTCAATATTGGTTTTCAACCTTACCTTTTATTCACAGAGATTTCTCCAGATCCTCTGAATCTCCTAATAATGTTATAGACTGTAGATGGTAAAACTACTTGCAATCATCTGTTGAGAAACACTGGACTTCATTCATCAAGTATTTTCTTAAATTGGTTCTTAAAAAAAGGTTCTAAGAAAAATTCTGCGCCAGATTCATGACGTCTTCTGAAACCTCACGTTTGTGCTCTTGAGGGTATGTAGATTCTCTTCTCAAAACTGCGTAAGTGGGTTTTTAAAAGACATTTATTCTTAAGCACAGTTGGTAAACGAGGCCCATTGTTCTTAAACTTTTCGGTCAAAAATGTTTTTACAAAGTGGCGACTAAGTGTGTTGACAAAGCTCCTTTTATACCCAATCATGATAGCATCACCTGTGACCTAAACACCTGTGGAAAGTTCTTTTTTGATCAATCCACAAACTTTTCAATCTTGCATTGGCCCTGTCTCAACTCTTTTGGAATGTGCTGCAGGCATCAAATTTGCAATTAGCATATATTTAGAAAAATCAATAAACTCGAAAAGGAAAAATGTTAAATATCTCTTCTTTGTGCAGTTTCCAATTTGATATCTGTAAAAGATGGTTTACAAATCACTGCTTTCTGATTTTATTTGCATTTTACCTGCAGACCCAATTGGGATTTAAACCACTAAAATTAGATTTTGAGTAGATTTAGAATTAGATTTTTTTCTCAGTTCCTTTTTAGCTGCGGTAACTTGTTTAGAGATGCTAGCTTTTTGAAATGAACAATTTTTGTGTTGCGTGAATATGAACACTTTTTATCCCACTGAATTCTGAAAAAAAAAAAAAAAACAATAAACAGGGGGGGTCATGGATGAATTAACTGAAATTGTGGGTGAATTCATTACAATTGTTATTCATTTAACTTGCTTTTTTCACTTGTATTACATTGGCTTTATTTCAGGAACACAAACTCACAAACATGAACGAACACACTGGTCAGGAGCAGGGTTGGTGACCTCTGTCTGTGAAGTAAATGAGGAATGAATATCCATGAATTAAGCCCAGTATAACTTTTTTGTAATCTACTGTTTCTGGCATACTTTTTTGGGTCTCTTTTCATAGTTCCATCAGTAATATCACTTGTATATGCTTTTTTGGTTCACCTACAGTACTGTGTGAAAGTTTTAGGCATCTACGCAAATTTTCAAACAATCACCTCAGCAGTGAGTTTATCACAATATACATTAGAATAAAGTCATATTCATAATTCAAATAAGCATAAAAACAATAAAAAGGAACAAGAATTTCTTGGATCCATATTTTTCCCTGACACCTTCACAGGCACCACAGAGACTTGTTAATATCATCATCATATACATCATGAGCACAATTTAATGAAGCACTGATTGGTCAAACCAGGAGCTGCTTTTTAACTACAAATAATACTGGGCTTCCTCGAGGAGAGGCTTGAAAGTGGTTAAACAAACAAACTAACATCCATAACATTACACACACACACACACACACACACACACATATATATATATATATATATATATATATATATATATATATATATATATATATATATATAATTATTATAAATTAATATTCTATCCATTTTCTTTATTCAAATATTAACACTTTTCTCAGCAAATAAACACAAACTACACAAATAAATAGATTTTGAAAGTGTGTCTTTGGTGCCTAAGACCTTCGCACAGTACTGTACATTTCATGTCAGCATAAGCATCATAAACAAATTTTTGTTTTCATTTGAAAAGTTGGACTGCCTTAAAACCAAACTCCTAAATTAACACTACATGCTCACAACTCCAGTTTGGTAGAGTCAGAAATTTAAGGCCTGCTAACTTACTTTTGTTTTTTTGTTTTTTTACTGTGAAGTTAGATAACATATGATAACTGCAAGTGATTATGCTAAATCAAGGCTGCACAAAGTGTGGCTGGTGGGCTATGTCATTAGATTTGGCCCACTAGGAAGTTAACATTGACTGCATAATTTGCGCTCAACAGCTGTCCTTTACATTGTGTGAACACTTCATGTCGACTGGACCAATAGAAACAATTCGAATAAAATCTCTTTACATTAACTTACATGAAAAAAGTAAAGAGCGTGCTTGCCATTTTGGGGATACTTGTTTTTCTTTGAACAGTTGATGATATTTTTATGCTATATCATTTATTCAATCATTATTTTCCCTTTTAAAATTGTATTTCTGAAGTAATTTAGCGCCAGCTCGATCTAAAACCTTCCTGTCTTCTTGTTGCATACGTATAGTATAGATTTAGCTTTCAGGGTTTTGGTGCAAAGTTTGGGCAACCGTCGCAAAAATAAATAAATTAATAAATAAAAATTAAAAAAAAAAAATTAAATTAAAACGACAATTCCCAGAGCCCCTTGCGCGAGCGCTGTGGGTGGGCGGAGCGAGCTGTGCGGTGGGAGGAGCCTCGGCGCAAGAAAGAGAGAGCGAGCGAGCGAGCGAGAGACAAAATAAGGTCGCTTTTGGAAATAACAACGGCCACTTCAGTCACTGCTGGGGGGGTTTTAATCCGTCTCTTTCGGATTACAAGTCGAAGACACCGACTCGAGAGGAACCGAGAGGTGAGAGAAACCCTTCCGTTGTCCGTTTTGAGCAAAAACCGCAGTAAGAAGAAAGAAGAAAAAAATCGCCGAGTGTCTGGCTGCGTTTGACTGAAGTTAACGATGGCAATACAGTAACTGAACCTTCTCCTCTGCTTTTATCGCAATTTAGTCCTCACTACAGGTTGTTTACACACTGTAACCTTTGACAATAAGACGTTAAATTGGACCTTTACTTCTTAAAGCAAGCAGGGAGATGCTTTTAGAAGACCCTCTCTTCCCCTCATATATGTGGGCTGTGAAGAAGGTGCCTCAGCGTTACTGTGGAGAAATGGGAATCTGTCCGGGTTTTCCCAGCTGAAATGGGGGTAGAGGAAAGTGTCCTGGTTGAACAAGTCTGTGGTTTCTAACTCTTTAAAGGTGGGGAAGCGTTGAAGGGGGGTTGTGGGGTACGTGGAGGAGGAGGTGGAGCGGGGTAAAGGGGGTAAAAGGTGGTGGTTGCATTGGGGAGGGTGGCCTTTTTGCCCCAGTGCTGCAAGGATGGGAAGTGATTGCAGTTTAAAACCCTGTTTGGTGGGGGGAGTAGATGGAGGGATGGGTGTATTGGAGGTAGGGGTGGGCGATATGGCAAAAATATTATATCACGATACTTCAAGACATTTTCACGATACACAATATGTGTCACAATATTTCGTTTTTCGGAGATTTAAGAAGTTGGAACAAATACAATAGAACCTGTAGTGCCCATATAATGTTTATATTCAATGTTTGACAGTCTGTGATATAATTAATCATATTAGCCATAAAATGTTGTGATATTGCCCACCTTCCTGAAGAAGCCTCAGGACCCGAAGAGGTTTTGATGTTCTTGTTGCTTTGTGAATGCCTCAGTGTAAGTGAGTGGTCTCGTTTTGACCCTGAGCCTTTGTTTTTTTTCAGAGAGAAGGTGGCGGTCTGGCAAAGAGGTGCCTTGCTGATTGTTGTGGGGGACTGAAGTCGACCTCGGCAGCCGCTCATCAGTTCATGTAATGGAAAATGCTTTGCCTGCTCTGCCCTGCAGCTGCAGCACGTCAACGTGAGCGGCGGCAGTAATTCGCTTCAAGCCTTGAGCCATTAAACCCCAGGGACTACATTTAACGGTGGATGCTTTTAAATGCAGCCTTTCCTGTCAAGAAGGCTGCCTGAGTATGACCGGGATATTTAAAACGCTGCGTTGGAGCCTGACGTCAAGGAAATAAATGGGAAAAGTTGGAAAACGAACTCCCACTGCTGTCATCTTTAAACTCTGAGATCTGTCAGCAGGTCCACTGCAGTTCAATTACTTACTTAGTAGTTACTGTGGAATAAGCCTTACCTTTAATAACTGGATACTAAGCTTGGAGTCACTTGGCAGTTGAGTCCCAGATGTAGACTCACTCCGAAGCCCTTGTGGCATGATGGATCAAGTTGTCCGAAGCCGGCCTGAACAGTGTTAACCCACCAGGCTCCGGCAGCCTGGAGCCCAGTGACCTGCACCCCTGTGCATCCGGATATGTTCTAGAGATGGATATTTTAACCACTTCTACTGTTTGAGTATCTGCATCAGCTGACCTAGAGAAGGACACTTCAGAGTCTCACAACTTTAACAGTGCAGTTCTGTCACCTTCTTGTTTGACATTTCCTTATACAGTTTTGCTTTCGACCTCATTCAAGACCCAACTGCTTGCTTCCCAGTATTCGTTGCGGTTCTACACAGTGAAAAACGTGTTTAAAGACTGCAAGATCTTGTAATTACTTTCATTTTCTAATTCCGAACTACACATGCCTTACCCAAACACCTGATTACTTCAGCAAACACTAAGATGAATTCATATAACTGTGCATTCAAATAGCCACGCCCATCCACAATCCTTTTCACAATGGCCCAGACCAGTTTACTGCAGGGCAAGCGCTTCTATTGCCGGGAATGGGTTTTCCACAAGATCCAGCATTGCCTTCAGGAGAAGACCAACAACCTTGTGGCTGGTACATCCGGCACCCTGGGAGGCTCCAGTGGACCCCCAAACACTGGGGGTGGACCCTCATCTGGGACAGGGAAGTCAGGTTCCTGGGGGGTCCTGCTGGTTGGAGGCCCAGGCAGTGGTAAAACAGCACTGTGCACGGAGCTCATTTGGCCCAGCGCTCCGCAAGGCGCCCACCGGGGCCTCCACCAGCTCTGCTTGGCTTTCCACTTCTGCCGGGCTGAGGACGCAGATACAGTGTGCTTGAGCGGGTTTGTGCGGGGGCTGGTGGCACAGATCCGTGGAGGTGGGCTCGTCCCGCAGTATGAGGAGAAGATCCGTGACCCTGTTGTCCAAAGTGCCCTGCAGCCTGGAGAGTGCGAGAGGAACCCCAGCGAAGCTTTTAAAAGGTATGTAAGATGTGGTTATGTCTGTGGCTGGGTTATAGGATTTAATTACATTTTTGCCAAATGTGACAAGCTGTGTGGGTGGAATAATATGTTGGTAAAATTGATTTATCAACATCCACAAAGCACTGATTTAACATGGGGTGCCTTGTTTTTTATTTATTTATTAACACAGAACTGTAATATTGTTTGTTTTGATGGATAGATTTGAGGATTTTTGTGGTTTTGTCTTCTTATATCTCTCTACCAATATTATTAGTTAGCAGAATTAAATGAATTGGTTTCCCATCAGGGATTAAGCCTAGTCCCAGGTTACATTTTCCTTTCATTTGAGAATTTCCATTTAGGATATTATGTAGTCCAGCCCTGGGCTTAATCCCTGCCAGGACAACTGACCCTATGTCATCGACGTTAGTATTGGTATCTGTGATTTTTCATGTGTGATTTTAGATAGGAAGCGTATCCAAAACATGGCAGTAGTGAGTCATCAGAATTCATTAAGACTGTGTGATCAGGACAGAATACTAGTGTTGTGATTATATTGGCACACGTTGGGATTGCATTATGCCTTGCAATATTAAAGTGAATCAATAATGTGACATGGTTTAAGTTGGGGTTGCTTGATTCTTGGCAACATTATTGGTTTGTTGGATTGCGTGAATAACTGCATTCATCAAAACACCCACAGAAGCGCTCATCTCGAGCTATGATTGGTTGCAAAAAACAGTGTTGCAAAAAAGTGTCAATAAGCCATTACAGTTAATAAAGGATGCCTTAAGCAGCCCTAGATTTCTGCAGTCGTCATACAGAGGAAATGACAGCCTTATCAGCCTTGTTCACATTAGTCATGATAGGAACCGGACGAAGCATTTAATGTTGCAAAGCATTTAAAGTTACATCACCATTACACTAAATGATTGCCCTGTCTGTTGCCTGAGAAGTTGTTTTACGGTTGTTTTGGGATGAAGTTTAGGCCGAAAATTGTATTTTTTATACACGTTCATGATGGAGAGGTATATGTAAGGTGTTGAAAGGCAAAAAAGCCTTCAAAAAAAACTTCTTTTTTGGGGTTTACCTGGGGTTTACCACTATTTTACCATTCTAAATGTTATCTACAAATACTCTGAAGGCATGCGTAGGTGCTGGTCATTTTGTGGACATTACTCTCATGTGCAATCCAATAATGCTCCATTTCACATCAAAACACTCTGAATGTTTATGTCTCAATTATGCAGAGATTTGGTCACATGCACTCGCACATGTCACTGTGGTCATCATCCAGTGTGGCTAACTTAATAAGACGAAATGTGCACGTGCAGGTCAGTTCAGGGCAAGTTGTCGCACTAATGATAGACTACTTAAATGCAAAAATGAACTGTCAAAGACAAAATCTGGACTGGGCAGAAAGGTTTGCGTTGTGAATGTAATACTCCTGTGTTTCGTAACTAGGACCTGTGACTGTGAATATGCTTGTAAAATGTGTGTTATACAAAGAAGGCCCACACAAACCCTGCACTCCAAGTAATACATCCACTCATAAATTTTTTACACTCTAGCTGATGCATTGCTCTCTACAGTTCTCCTATTTAAGCACCCCCTTTGTGGTGTGTGTGTTGTGGCACCATGCTGTTAGTGCTCTGTGGTGAGTCTCAGGCCGCATAAGGCCAGTTATTTTAAGAATCTTTCATGTTTGTATTCATGTCTTCAAAAGCATAACTTCCTATACAGTTGAGTCAGCTGTAACGGCTTGCCATGCTCTGTGGCCAACTACACTAGTGGGTGATGTAGCAAGGACAAAAAACCCAGACTTAGGCCCAATCCTATTTCTTCTTTTTACCCTACCCCTGTTTTCGAGTGCACTCTAACCGAACTGAGCTACAAGGGTTAATGGTTGAAATCTTGCCTTACGAAATGAGAAAACTCTCAAATAAAAAAAAAACAAAAAAAAAACAAAACACTGCTTCATTAACAGGCTACTAACGCTGCTCTGTAGGCGACCCGGTCCATCTTCAGTGATAGAAGAGAAGGGAAAAGTTCAGCAACCTCATTGCTGGGCTTTAGTTACATTTAGGGCATCATATGCTTTCAAGAGGCGGTTTAGGATAATTATTTATTATCACCCACCACTAATTCTTTGGTGACACGAAGCTGAAGTCAGCTATTCACCAGCTTCTTGTTCGAATTTTCCCGTTCCACCGTAAATGGTGCAGCAGGTACATTCTGGCGCTTCAGGCATCAGGGCTATTTAAGGTGGAACAGGGAAGTTAGCTAGCTAGCTACAGAATTCTAAAGCATTCTATTAGCAGTTTTTTAATGCGTGTTATGAAGAAAACGACCATACTACATTGAAAAGACATTAAACTAAGATAAATACAGTGGTTATTGTAACTTGTTAACGGAGAAACTGCTTACATTTGTGGGTTTCTTTGGTCGCTCGCATAGCCATCTTGCTGGTTTTTCCGTTTGGAGTGTGCCTCTGAAAAATGTTTGGAGGGCCATGTAGCCCTCACACTTCACCCTACCCCTCTATCTCAACAAAAATTAGGACATCCTAACTAACCCTAATGTGACTGTGCAAAACAGAGGGCTAAGGGCAAAGTGGTAGGGGTGAGAGGTGAAATGGGATTGGGCCTTAGAATAGGTGGGGGTAGGAGTTTAGCCAGATGTGCTGGCATGGTCAACACTAACTGGATACTATAGTCGCCAGTTCATGTGATACTAATTAATGTCAGTATACTTTCATGTACTGAGCGGACTGTGCCATTTCATTTTAGATTTTTTAGTCCAATGAAAACTTGATTAACCCAGTTTCTTTTGGTTATTTAGAATGGTAGTTGTTAACCACTTAGGATGTTTAGTTAAACTTCAGCAGCAAATTTTCTGCACATGGTTTAGGCGTAGTCCTGGACTAAATTGCAGAGCCAGTAGCGACTCACCACTGGAAATTCTTTTTAGAATAGGCTTAGGCTTAAACTTGATCTGCAAAACTGGCTATATATTAGTAGTAGTTACAGAAAAGGTCATAGTAGTTGCTAAGTAATATATCTGTAGTAGAAGGGGCTAATTGTGCCAAGTCTCATGATAATAATCAAGGTTTTACAGAGCAAAAAAAAAAATATATATATATATATATATATTCAGATTAGCAAGCTAAACTCTGAATGGTGCTACATCATCAATTAAAGCAGTTACAAAAAAAAAATCTAATTTGCTCAGTTTCCCTTATTGTAGTCAATCAGCCAAGACATGTTTGGTGTCTAAAGTTTGCCTGTTTAGTTTGGCACTGGAGCTGTGAGGCCAATGTACTGGAAGCGTAAGAATAACGATTAGCACTGCACAAACCTAAACATCACATGCTTGCCTCAAACAATGTACAGCTGTTAAGTGACCTCAAATAGACTTGCTTACGTTGTTTCGGCTGCTCTATGGACAAAATTTAGATTTCAGTATGATTTCTGATTAGAGCTGTTGCTATCGTGAAATTTAAGCTGGTGATTAATGGTCATGTAAATAATTGCGATTACTGATTTAATTGTCTTTTTTGGGTCACTAATATAGAACAAACCTAAAGTGGGCCAATGAACTAATTAGCCGTCTAACTATCTTTTTAATCGTTTTTGCTTAGTCAAATGTTATTTGGGGGCAGTCGTGGGCTGGAGGTTGGGGAACCAGCCTTGCGACCAGAAGGTCGCCGGCTCAAACCCCTGAGCTGACAATATGTGACTGACGTGCCACTGAGCAAAGCACCTAACCCCCAACTGCTCCCCAGGCACTGTGCATAGGGCTGCCCACCGCTCCGGGCAAGTGTGCTCACTGCCCCCTAGTGTGTGTGTGCTCACTAGAGTGTATGTGGTGTTTCACTGCATGCATGTGTTAAGTAGCAGAGGTGAAATTTCCCCATTGTGGGACTAATAAGGGTCACTTAATCTTAATTTTACAGTTACACAGAGTCATGAAGAGTCAGTCAAAGCTACAGTTGTTCTCAAGAATAAATGCATCTTCTTCTTCTTTCGGCTGCTCCCTTTAGGGGTCGCCACAGCGGATCATCTGCCTCCATCTTGCCCTATCCATTGCCTCCTCTACTTTCACACCAACCATCTCCATGTCCACCTTCACTACATCCATAAACCTTCTCTGAGGTCTACCTCTTCTCCTTCTGCCCAGCAGCTCCATCTCCAACATTCTTTGACCAATATATCCACTATTCCTCCTCAACACATGTCCAAACCATCTCAACCTGGCCTCTCTGGCTTTATCTCCAAACTGCTCCACCTTCACTGTCCCTCTGATCTGCTCATTTCTAATCTTGTCCACCCTCGTCACTCCCAACGAAAATCTCAGCATCTTCATCTCCGCCACCTCCAGCTCAGCCTCCTGTCTTTTAGACAGAGCCACAGTCTCCAAACCATACATCATAGCAGGACGCACTACTGTCTTGTAAACTCGTCTCGAGAATAAATGCATACGTGCTAAAAATGTACAGAGCTAATGAATAAACATGCATTACTTGTGCTGCCCTCCAAACATGTTAGAGCTCTGTAACAATGAATAGATTTACTGCCTCTTTTATTTGCATTTATTTGCCAATGCAGTGCATCCAGTTCTTCTTGTTGCAGCATAATATGATTGTGAAATCTAACCACTGTGAATTGCTTTCAGCTCAAATAACTGTGATCATCTCAAATAAAATTGCAGTTAGGCGATTGCGCAATAGTTGTGACAGACCTAGTGCTAACACCGCTTTAGAGACTTTTGGACTTTGGGTGCAAGTGTGTGATCATTAAGCAGTCGAAACAGTCATAGCTTATTAATATTTGAGGAGATGCTTCTGAGGAGTTTAAATATATCATAATCCACTTGCCTGAGGAATGTCAAGGGAAACAAAGTGAAAAGTTAAAAGGTTGTTTAAAAAGCATTTGTCACTTTGGCATTCATCTTTGAAAGATGCAAGAAAACCAAGCTCCATGTTGGTGTCAGATCTGAAAAAAATCCACAGATGTTTCAGTCCATCTTTAAACTGTGAGAAGACAGCGTAACCCTAAAGGTCGTGAAAGGATGTGTAGCTGTCAAAAGGCTGTTACTGAGATAGGGAAATGTGCGAAGCAAGCCAGGCGTTCTCATAACAGTGTAGTGGTCACTCCAGAGCACAGACCTCGTTGAATGCGTTTGAGACTACTTGGATTGTTAGATCGAAGAACTTCTAAGACTGAACATCGGAGATATCCCAGCAGATGTCTTTGGAACACTAAAACCAAGTCCACTGAAAAGAATACACACTGTAATAAAGGCAAAATAGTGGACACAAAGGGTGAAAAGTTAGATATTTAGTTGTTGAGGCTTCTGTGTAATCTTCCTGTTAAAAAGGTTTTCTAAAAAAGGTCACTAAAAAATTAACAACTTGAACTTAAAGGTCATGACATGAAATTAATGAAGGTTGGTTTCCATCTATTCACAGTACTGTGCATTAGTCTAACAAGCTCAGCTCCAATGCAGAACTCTAGATAACAAACCATCATTGTTAGCAATTAAAGAAGAAATAAAAATTGAAGTAAACTAAATGGTTCAGCTCCCTACACAGTTAATATCAGACGACTATTCTGTTGCCCATATAATCCCGTTTATTGGGATTTGTATGGCTATAAGAATTCCTAGATTGGATCAACTCCAAGGCGTCTAATACAAATGACTCTGCTAATGTAAGCTGACCTGGTCTGGGCCGGTGGGTTATTTGTGGACTGAGCCGTTTGTTTAAGCAGGGGCAGTCCCCCTCTCCAGGGACAACACACACACACACACACACACACACACACACACACACGCACACACGTACATACACATATCCAGCTCGCATGACTTGTTTTGGAGCACTGGGTCAGCCGGACTACCCTGGCCTGGAATGTAGTTCAGAACATACACACGCCCCTCTGTCTGAGCATCTGGTGTCACTTAGCACACACACGTGTGTGTTTGGAGGTAGGGGGGTTAGTAGGTTAAATCGTCATTGAAAGAAATCTGTTAAAAATGGTCAATGGGGTCATTGATTCCATCACTGTATGGCACTTTCTCACAATACATATTCTGTGGAAAAGGTCTATGATGTCCAGCTAGCTAGATTTTGGGCTTTTTTATTTGCTGTAAAAGTGGAAAGAGTATGGAAAGAAGAACCAAAAAGTCTGTATTAAGTTTTATGTAGGGAAATATTGTCTAATAATTTCAAGTTCCTGCAGTAACATCAAGTTTCTGCAGTAACATCCCCAGTTGACAGTAAAAACGAATTTCCTGCCATTTTAAAAAAATGTTCCTTTATAGTTTTATTTAATGCACATCCTTGCAAAACAGCACTGTTCCCACATATAAACATACCGAAACCTTTGGTTGATATGATATCCTCCATTAATAGCACTGCTGTGCTCGTTGATCATGCTCAGTGCTGCAGGCAGATAGCATGCCTGCAAAACATTGACTCTGTGGAACACACAGCATCAGGTTCCAGACAGAAAAATGACTTCAGTCTTGGGAAGACACCTGAGTAAAATCATGTCTCAGCTCTCGTTTGTCAGGCCAAAAGGACCGTTTCAACAAGCGTTTGAGTTGTAAGGCGAAGCTAATTGGCTAGAAGTTTTGTGACCAAATTAATGATAGTATATCACGATAATATACTACGAATGTAATATATTTTATAATGTTCAAGACTCAAGGCTCGGTATCACTGTGTTTTCTCACATGTTCTGTCTGAAACTGACAGATTGCTTGCATTGCTGAGTACATTTTTTAAAAGGAACCTGTACAGTTTCCTCTGCTGTACAGGTGCATTAAAATCAGGCTGACCAATCAGCCTGAGGTACATCCTAGTCTGTTCATGCCCACAATGAACTACTATTTGCGTTTTTTGCTAATGAATGCTTTTATGCTTATGTTGTCTTGTAATTGATGACATAGAAGAGAAGAGGGTCAGTGGGCTCTCTGTAGTTCTTTTTAAATGAGAGGAGCAACAAGCAAAAGCCGAGCCTCAAATATCTCCACTGATATAAGACAATACCTTTGGAATTTGTAGAGCTTCAGCTCTTGTACGAGGCAGTGGAACCCTCCATGCTGATGTAAAGGGCCCGTTACGTTTGAAAGATTCCTTAAAGGACCCCGTCCAGTTTTACCGTTTACCACAGTTATTTTCCACATGGTCACCCCAATAAGATGACACTGTTGCCAGCATAAGCCTAGCTTGAGGCAGATGTGTGAAGATTTAGGTGTGTGGTTTGCCAAGCTTACCTTTTAGCAACATTAGCCTTATGGCTCCATTGCAAAACTGTGCCAAACTTCAAGCATGTTTTGGTTGACCACATTTGGGGTAAGGTAGAAATTAAATCCTTTAGATTTTTCACTAAGCTGCCTCTTTAAGGCAAACACTGTTGAGCATATTGACAAGAAGAAACATGCTTTGGTTTAAAAGAGTCTTGGGGTGTAAATGTACTGGGAACTGAGACCCCCCAGCTTACAGCTGTGAAGCTAACTCTCATTTCAGGCTTATTTAGCTGGCTTGGTAGAGCCAACTCAAAGTTCTTAACCCAATTTACTCTGTAGTTATGGGAAAATGTGCTGTGAACATTTAGCAGTCGGCATTTCCTCAGAAAGCAGCAGATGTTTCAGAGGGCCTGGTTTAGATTAGGTTAACCCTTAGAAGCCTGTAGTGATTGAAGCTGATTTTGGATATATTAATTAGATGTAATTATATGATTACAAAATGAAAGACATATTTACATAATTAACTGTAGTTACAGTTGATTTAAAGGTGGGATGAACAGGTTCAGGTCTGCATTGCTGGCTTATTTTGTTTGTTTGGATGCAAACATGGCAAAAAAGTACTGTAAAATGTTTCAGAACAAGGCACACGACAGTAACTTCTCACTATATTTAAGTCATGCTAAAATATCTCCTCCTGTGCTTACAAATGTGGTATGGATGAAGGTTTAGAATCAGCACTTTCCACAGAAGTTCTCTACTTGATCCAGTGAGTTATGAGTGAGAAATAGTGTAAATGTAAAGATGTTAATAATGTAAAATGACAGTGGTTTGTAGGGCTGGGTGCTTTTGGCTTCCAGTGATTTTGAACAACATAATCGAGATAAAACGATTGTCGTGCCACATTCAGTTTCACAGTGATGTTATCGTTTTGTCCTGTGTTATAAATTCAGCACGTTTCCGTTATTTTTTCATTTGTTTTTCAGTTGAATTGCTATTGAAGTTCAGGGTAATCCAATCCAAGTCACTGCTTAATCATGTCAGATAATCATGATCTCAGTTTCGACCAAAATAATCGTGATTCAGATTTTTGTCATGATCGAGCAGCCCTAGTGGTTTATCGCGAGTGATGACTGCAACATCAAATGGTTAAACCATAGCAGGAAGGCCTGAGTTTTGAAGGCTCTTGCTTACTTTGGTATGAACCGTACCAGGTGGCAGTTGGGTTATCAGGAATGGAGCTGTCTTTGGCTCAAGGACAGACAAGCAGACAGCACGTCTATCAAAACAGACATGGAATCTGGGATACATTAACTAAGACTGCAGGCGGCTACAGTAGAGTCAACCCAAGCACGCTCCGAATTCTAGAACTCCAGTCGGGCTGGAGTCGTGATTTGTTGTGGAATTCATCGAATTTTATAATGGCAGGTCTGGTGATGTACGAGTTATTTTATCCTGCTGTGAACCATGGAACAACATGGGGAATAGTTTGCTGGTCTCTGGGAAGAAGGCCCAGCATAGTCCAACAAGAATTTACAAGCCAAAGACTACATCCAAATAGAGCTGCACAGTAGTGGCTAAAATGATAATCACAGTTATTTGATTGTTTGATCAACACTAAAACTGTGATTATTTACCACAGTCGCTGACATGTACATGTATTCTTTAACAGTTTAACCCCTTAACATGTCAATGATTAATTGCAGTTACATAATGAATTACATTTACTATCATTTTACATTCTGTATGGACAGATTGGACTCTGCTCTTTCATCTTTTATCTTTGTTTTGATTTTTTTTTTCTGGCTTTTATCTCTGTTTTGTATGTCAACAACAAACATGACAACGTTGTAATTTACAGTCATAATTACACTCCATCATAAAAGCATCTCTGCTTACAAATATAAATGTGGTGTGGTTTAGATGTTTTGCTCAATACACTTATTTCAGTGAATATAATATAATTGATAGTGGAAAAAACAAAACATTAATATAATATTGTGTCATAGTTCTGTTTTATGCTTGAAATTGCCAGGAGTAAATCAATAGAAATGAGCCCTTAACTTATTCCTTCAAAAGTTTTTGAATCAAAGTTGGTCATATTGATTGAGTGCATCTTTTAAATGTTGACTATAAACATAGTTTGGCTGTAAATGAATGCAGTTGTATGCAATCTTCTAATCTGCTTATCCTTCTGGGTCGCTGGATCCTATCCCAGCAGTTATTGGGTGGAAGGCAGGATACACCCTGGACAGGTCACCAGTCCATCGCAGAGCAGACAGACAGATATATAGATTCACACACACATTCACACAAATGGCATGTCCAGTTAGCCTGACTGCATGTCTTTGGACTGTTGGAGGAAACTGGAGTAAGCCCACGCAGACACAGGGGAGAACATGCATATTCCCCACAGAAAGGACCCTGGTCGCCCGGCCGGGGAATCAAACCCAGGCCCTTCTTGCTGCAAGGCAACAGTATGCATGTATGGTTCTATCTAGAACCTGCATCAGAAAGGGTTTTCCTGTTGTTATGAGGCCAAGCTGATAGAAGAACCCTTTTTGGTGCTATATAGAGTCCTTTTCAATACAGAATCATATACAGCACATTCTCCATCAGTATGAAGAACCCTTTCACAATGCAAAGAATCATTTAATTATGCAACAGATTCTTTGAGGGTTCATGGTTCTATATGGAACCATTTTCTTCACTAATGAACCCTTAAAGAAGCATTAGCAGATTTTTATATTGATATTGATATTGATTTTATATTAAGTTTAGCTAAAATCACCCATATGGAACTCAGATGTTTGAGAAATTGAGAAATTGTGATCTTAATTGTTTAACAGTGCATCAATAATTCTGTCATATTTCTGCTTTTAACTTGACCCCTATAACCCCATATCAACTTTTTTAGGGTCAGGTTTGTCCATGTCTTAGAATTTTTTGCATACAATTTTTCAGACACTACCATCGTTTAACCTTCTCACCAGTGAAAACAAAATCATTTCATAGCCATTATTTCCTACATACAGTTCAGTGAAATAATGAAATAATTCTGTGGTACATGAGGTACATCTGTACCTCATCTGTGTTTGTAAGCAGAGGTGATATTTCATTATGAATTGCAATTGAATAATGATTTATTACATTATCATTTAAAATTGAAAAAAAAATGCAGACAGAAATGATCCTATATAAATTATGCTGCCTGCTGTGCACTGATAATTGTATAACTACTGCTGCTCTGTATTGGTCAACTACCTCGTGCTAGTTTAGGGAGCATCTTTTTGCACTCCTGCCTTTCTTTTTTATGTCAGATAATATGTGTTATGCTCTGAGTTCTGTTTTTGCAGCTTCCTAAATTCAGAAAGGTCCCATCTATCCATTCATTTGTACATACACCCATACATCCAGATACACATCCATATCGCTGCTGTCGGAACAAAACCTTGTATCTCCAAAATGGTAACTTTATAGGAGAAGGGAAAAACATACTTTGCTTTTAATGTAAGTCAATGGAACCAGAGTTTTTTCCAAGTAGTTTTGGGCCGTTTCTTTTGGTTCATTCACCATGAATTTTACACATAATGTAAAGGACAACAGACATTTTCAAATTATGTCAAAAACTGAAAAGCAACAAAAATAGAGGTGCAAGGTTTTGTTCCAACATCAGGGATATGCTAGCAAGTTAAAAGCTAACCTTTACGTTTTTGCCATGTTTCTGTCATTGTTTGACTCAGAAGCAACTGGGGGAAGAAAGTAATTGAAAACTTGTGCAGATACAGAATGTAAATTCAGTACCTGTATCATTTAATATAGTGCTGTGTCTGTTAACTATATAAGAATATAATTACAGTTAACCATTATAGCAAATTGACAGTTATTACTGCAGAGTTATAAGAGTTCATATTTATCCCCTGTTCTGAAACACCTGACCTGAACCCCCCCCCCCCTCTCTCCAGGTGGGATCAGGTGTGTTAGAACAGTGGAAAAGCATTAAAGTGTGCAGTGCTGTGGTTTGCCAGGATTTGAGTTTGAGAACTTGGAGTATACATTAAGACACATGAAGAGTGTCTAGTTCACAGGAAGTGCACTTTGGAGAGGAGGGTGACTGCATCGTTTACATTTTGGGCATTCTTGGCTCTGCATGCATGGTCAGCTATTTGCGACCAGGGTAGGTTAAGAGTTTCCCCTGGGGCCCAGTAGGCAGTTAACCTTTTAGTGCCTTTAAACTAGATACTTTGCCCTAATGCATAACGCCAACCTCCTTTTCTTCCTAGACTTCCTAGACGCCGTACTGATCCAAAGATGCTGTTTTAGGAAGTAAGCAGCACTAATTTATTCCTAGTGTTGCACCATGGACATTCAATGAAGTTGTAGTGGACAGTTCAATGCTCTGACATCTGAATCACTTCAGTTCTTTGCTGATATAGTTTTATAACGTTGTCTTGCCTAGAGGCCAGTCAAACTGGGCATGTTAACTGGAACCCTGATTAACATAAACACACTATAAGGAATGTTTTTTGTGTATTGTATTTCCTCATCTTGCAATCGATCCTCTATTCAGAGCAGGATGTATTAGTTATTTGGTATAATTAACATTTGAATTCTCAATTCAAGTTTATTTGTATGGTGCTTTTTACAACGATGTTGTCACAAAGCAGCTTTACAGAAGCTTGAAAACATACAGTTACAACATATAGCCCCCAGTGAACAAGCCAGAGGCGACGGTGGCAAGGAAAAACTCCCTCAGACTGGAGGAAGAAACCTTGGGAGGAACCAAGACTCACAAGGGGAGACCCATCCTCCTCTGGTCAAACAGTGTTTACAGTTTAATAAGCTAAACACCAAATAGAAGCCAAGAGGATCTCCGTTTGATGTCTGGATGGTAAAGCTTTAGAAACTGCACTGGTAGAGGCAGACCGAGTCTTTATGAAAAGTGGGAGTGAGCTGAAACAGTCCAATCCTATCTCAATGCTGGTACATCTGGATGGCACGGTGATGTAATTGAGGGTGTTGCAGTTGGCACAAATGAACAGGAGAGCGGGTTGGTGTTGGTGCGGAGGAAGCCCTGGTGGTCAGTTTAGTTTTGTATGGACAAAAATAATTAATTTGAAAATTAGTTGAAACTAGTATTCATTTATGGGCCAAATGGAAATTAACCCATTGCTGGCGCTGTTATGTTCCCTCACATCCTAAAAACACAGAAAGGAGCCAGATTGCTAACACTACTGCTATGAAGCCGAATATCTTATTGTAGACGAATAACTGTTGTAATTGCCTTCGAGTCATTATTGCAATGGAGAGAGCTGAATATTGAAATTACAGAAATGCCAGTCCCACTTTATATTAAGCGTCTCTAATAACTGTGTGGTTGCATGTAAACAACATGCAACAGCAGCGTAACTACTGGTGAGTTATTATCTGTTACAGGTGGCTTGCGAACTTCTCCTTAGGTAATTACACACGTGTATCAACTTCAGTTTTGCCTCATGTAATTACATGAGCGCATCTTCTTGATACGTTACAGATCAGAAGTCAGTAAAAGGAAATATGTTCTACATAACATGAAGCTGATACACATGTGTAATTACACAGGCTGTACTTCTGTAATGCATCTGTAACATTGGCTGTTTTTTTTTTGCATATGTTATTCATATCTAACTACACAGTTATTAGAGACACATAATATAAAGAGGGCCCGGAATGCCTTATCAGATGAGAAAGACAACAACGTAAAAGCTTAACTTAACAAGGGTACTCCCTGACATCAGAATGGCCTCTTTTCTTTAGCTAAAAGGGTAAACACTTACTTTTAACCTTCATTTTATGCCGAATAAAGATTCTTTATAATAAAGTTTTATGACTGAGGCAGGAGTTGCACTATTGCTTATATTTATTAGCCCATAGAACAGTTGCTAGGCTAGCAGTCATGATTGGTTGACTCAATGGTTGTGTGATATATTTGCGAAATGCCTGCTGGGTTCAATCCAATCATAACATGAGTTTAGACAACAGACGTGTATTTCAAATACAGTCAAATCTTTTTCAACTGTCAAATCAATGGCGTACTCTCTTAGTGGTACAATGTTCTGTCTCTGACCGTCCAGGGGCTATTTCACAAAGCAAGATGTCTCTATTAGCCAGAGAACATAAGCCAAAACTCAGGCCTGTCCAATAGGAGAGCTAAGGGACATTGTCATTGGACTGTATTGGACTAAAAAGACTCGCTTTGTGAAATACTCCTGAGGTGATACAGTCTCCTGAAAATCGAGGCAGACCGTGCAAACCACAGTTTTCCTCCTACCCCATATGTCGATTGAACAGCCAAGACATGTTTGGTGGCCAAACTTTGCTTCCGTAGTTGTGCACTGGAGCTATGAGGCTAATGTAACTAACAAGTAATGGAAACTTATATACATCAATTGTCACTGCCTAAATCATCACACACTATCGTGAAGCTCTTAAGTACTCTCAAGACTTGCTTAAGTGGTTTCTGACATTGTATAGCATTGTGTAGACTTTTCAGACATTTCTGCACAAATCAGTTGTTGAGATGATCTGATAACAAAGTTATTCAGAGTGGTTTGATGTGAAACGGTTCATTGCGGAGAAACATACCAACTCTGCTTTCTTTACAATGGCGATAGGAATCAGGGGTCATGATCTCTACCACACAAATATAGCCATTCTATTTACTGTATGAAACGACCAGTGAACCTACATGTCTTGTGATGTTTTATAAATGTTGGTAATAATAAAATAGTGGCAAATCTGAAAAAGTATTGTTACCTTTGGGGAGTATTTTGCCTTACCAACCTTGCATGTACCTCTCTGGCATGAATGAATTTAAAATAACTACGTTTTTGACCAAAATCATATCTCAAAAATACTTTGTCCTGCTTCATGCAGCATATTCTTAACCCTCTGGAGTCATCGAATTAATGTTTCTCTGTGATTCTGTTAATATCTTTGTGTTTATACAGAGCGGAAATACAGTTCAGATAGTTCCTGAATCTGTAGAGTCGCTCTTTCAGTTCCATCTTATCGTGACATTATACTTGACTCACGTCTGGAGTTATGAGCCAATGAAGACAAACTGAGACACCCACACTATCTGCCTCTCACTGTGTGCAACTGGTGGATTTGTGTGTCCATCATCTGCTTCTGCCCGTAATTGGTGGATTCATGTGTCCGTCAATATTTTGCCTGAAACTAACTAATGGACACTCCGGAAATCAATAAGCCATCACGTCGAAAGCACTTTTTTTGTTCAGTCTCCTCGGACACAGACATGAAATGGTGTGTAATAAGTTTTGAAAAGTAGCAATGAGAAAACCATTTATCTACTATTTTAATCATACATTCTTTTTCATACAATTTTTTCAGATTTCAGGTCGAATTGTCTCTTTACACAGTGTGTCGGGTCAAAAGGGGGTGTCATAACAGAGAGAGCTGAGATTATTCGGAACATTTTGAGGCACAACATATGGGTATCATGTCATATACAACGGCCTTTAAAGGCTAATTTAAGAATATATGCAAAAACCAAAAAATTAACCACTTCATGTAATATGTTTATGTGAGGCAGCACTTACTGAGGCAGGTCTTACTTTTCAAAATGTCTGCACAATTAAATGGTTCAGGTGTAAACAAACTTCTAGTGAAACTTGCCGGAAAAAGTCGGAATTGTTCACAACAGTGGTGAAAGTAAACAGACGTCTAAAGCATTTGTTTCTTTTAAAAGCTACATCAAAGAAAGTTGTACACAAAAGAGTTATGAATATCCTACAGTGTCTGAGCCACTGCTTTTTTTTTTTTGAGGTAAGAATTTTTTGGCCTAAAATACAGTGTGATTCAAAAAGATTAATCCGATTTCAAAGCGCCATGTTTTTACAACCCAACCATGAGGAACATAGGAACCAATCACATACCAATTGAAAGAGGGGGTCATAGAGTTTCTGACTGTCACTGGAAGATGGCTCGCATTGAAAGAGACACCCGACCTGCTCAATCAAGTATAGGATAAATTTAACTATGGCACTGATGTTGTCCGTACAGCTGGAGGAGGTCATAATAAACTTTATGCTCACTTACACCATTTAGAATTTACTGCGTTGTTCTGTAATGATTTACAAGTGAAGTAAATTATTGTGAAATCGGATTTTTTTTAATCACCCTTTTAAATCCATTTATGGAGGCGACGTACATGCAGGGCATTGTGAGGCAGAATAGCCTCCAAGGAAAACTTATTTTTTCAGATTTTCCACTAGAAAAAGAGCATTGTAAAGAAATCTCAGTTGGTGAGTTTCTCTGCAATGAGCAGTGCCTCATCAAATCACTCAGAATGGCTTTGTTTATATATCAGCAATTGAATTATACAGAAATCAGTGGAATTACCTTTTAAGTGCTTTGGATTTTTTTGGATTTGGTTCCTATCACCTCCACTGTGAGTAGTTCTCACAGTAGGTTCCTCTTGAACAGAGTATTTTACCTCACCCTACTTGGAATGACTTAATCTTAACAACTGAATTATGGTGTTGTTTACATCTTAACGAATGGATCATGGAAAAATGCTGTAAAATCAGTGGAATTCCTCTTGCAGCTGCACACTGCAGCTGAGTGTCAGTTTGTTGAGCTTCAGTTTTTACTGTTGAACCACATTACTGGGGCGTTTTGTCTACACTGCTGTGTTTTGTCTCGTTCCTAAAAAGGCTTGGGGTTTTTCTTGCTTTTCCTGCACTTAATACAGTCTGTCAGCTCTGAAGGGAAAGAGCAAATAAGTGCATATTTAAAGCGAGTCATGTCGTATTTTACTCCATAGAGTTTCTAAAAACACGACAGGCTTTTGTTCGTTAATTTGGAGGCTGTCTCTGTCTGTTTAGACTGCTGTGGAGAGCGAGCCATCACTTTACCGAATCAAACCGTTATGCACAGACATGCTGAGAGGGGGAATTAGGCAGGTCATGTTAGAGGTCTAGAGAGACTGAGGGGCTGTTTTGCTGAGAGGACAGGATGTGTTTTTGTTTAGCCGTGTGGCTCCGGCATTGGGGTCAGCAAGAGGGCTGCTAAAAAAATAACATAGGGTAATGTTGGCTGGGTTAAAGCGACAGTTTGCCCAAAACACAAATGTACCCAGTTTCCCACTCACTCCAGTTCTAGTCCATCTGCCAAGACGCGCTTGTACCTCACCGATTACCACTGTGCTAAATGCAGGCCTACGTTTTTATAGCTTTTCAGCAGAAAATGCTGAGTGTACCAAGGCTGTTTCTGTAGTTTTGGAATGAGGACAAGGCCAACAAGTAATGGAAGCTTATATACATCAAAAATCTCAAATAGACTTTCTTCTCTGTTGGGACTGTATGACATATTTTTATCTACAAACATAGACAAAAATATGTCACGTAACAGTTCTTCCAGAAAGAGTACATGAGGACTTTTTTATACCCTCAATCTAATTTTACAAGTTGAAAGGTAACAATTCAGTAGAAATTAAAGAATCTTTGGTAGTATTAGGAGTCTTGCCCAAGGACTTATTGGTGTAGTGCAGTGTGATTGCCCATGCAGGGGATTGAACCCTAGTCTACTGCATAGAAGACAGAGGTGTTGCCCCCTACACTATACCAACAGTTTTTAGCCATTTTGAAGCCTGCATTTTGCCTGTGCTGTGTTCTGCTGTATGCGGTACTCTGCAAAAATCAGAAACCTTCCTTCATATTTTTTAGGAGATCATTGTGCGATTAGATACAAGATAATCCATGTGTATAAGGACGAGGAAAATCAAAGGAAAATAAATGGGGAAAAAACTGGAGCAAAAAAATATTAAAGATATACAGAAACTGGGACTCCTAACAACCATGACCTGGTAAACCACCAAAACTGTAACCGTCAGATAAACAGTATTTTCATCTTTTAGAGAAAATCAAGCAGCACTCTTTCTTCAGATCTGACAAACAGACATTTCTGTCCATCCTTCCACTGTGAGAAGACAACTCAACACTATGGGTCTGAAAGGAAGTGTAGAAGAAAAGGGAAATTAGCCGAAAAGAAGAAAATCTGAAGAGCAAAGAAAGAAGCTGCTGTAGTTCTCAGAACTATGGGCTGGCCATGCCTCAGTGTCCAGACCGCAGCATCACTGAGTGCATTTGGGATTACCTGGGTCGTAAGAAGTAAATGCAACCTGTTTATGAGACTGAACTTTGGAGGTGTGGAAAAATATCCTAGCAGATTTGAAAGCTAGCTGAAAACAAGTCTCCCGACAAGACTTCTTCTTTTTTTTTTCTTTTTTTTTTTTTAATGGCTCTTTTGAATGGATATTAAAGAAATGAAGGATGGTCTCTGACTGTTTGTGCAGTACTGTGCTTAACACCTTCAGAAACCACACAGGCAGTCTGATGGACTGCATTTGGGCTAAGGTAAAAACTGTGTAACGTGAAAGTTCACGTGTGGAGGTGTATTTACTGTGAATTAATACAGACAGTCATTAGTAGGGGTGTACCATATCGTATCATTCGTGATAATACCGGTATAACTTTCTAAACAATAAAAAAAAATCCATATTGTGATAAACAACAATATTCTGATTTGTTGACATAATGACGTAATGTGCATGGCGTACATTCGTTGCGTGAGTCATTTTGGAACAGAAAGAAGTATGACGCAAAGCAGCTCTGTGGTGGAGTTTCTCCCAAAAAGGGGAGCGACTTCACTAGTGTGGACGTGGTTTGGTTATAAAATCTCAGATGTACAGCAGATCACAGTAATATGCAAGATATGCAAGAAGCCTGTAACAACAAAAGGGGGAAACACAACTCAATCTGTTTCACCAACTCAGGCACTCTGTGGCTGTGCTTACACACAAAGATTTTTGCCAATCCGATTGAATACAGTCGGATTATAGATACAGACTGAGGTGTTTATTCTCACTCTATTCAACAATCTGATGAAAATCTTTGTTTACAGCTCGCTGCAAGTAATCCGATGCAAAATGACGCACATGCGTGGAGCAGCGCTGAGAGTAAACGTTACCATGACAGCGAACATCACGTGAGGTCCAGTCGGCATGAGATGAGTTTCCAGTTGGTGCACTTGTGTTTTTAATGGCTTAAAGTGATGTCGAGAGGAAGACGTCGTGTTCTGAGACACATAAGGTGACGTCCGTCCCGCCGCGTTTTTTAAAGCTCAGAGTATAAACTTCGTCTCCTCTGCAAACCAGTTTCTGCTCCCGGCCATTATGAGGCGCATGCTCAGAATGTACTTACACATTCCGATTGGAGTGTAATCGGATTCAGTCGTTTACACGGATATTATTCTTCTATTTAACGGATTATTTAGAGGATTACTCACCTCGTTCAATTGGATAGAAATTGCATTCTGAATGGCATCAATTGGACTAGAATGTTCTGATTGAGGTGTTTACATGGACGTATTCTATTCCATACTCTATTAAACGTGGCTAATACCACAAAGAGTGCGCAACAGCCGATAGCCACGTTTAAATGCATCCGAATAATCTGTTAATAATCCGACTAATATCTCAATCAGAATCAGCTTTTTTTGTCTACTGAATATTTGAAACATATTTATACTAAATAAAACATTAACATTTATTTTCTTGCAATAGCTAGAAAACGTTATTCGGTGTTTTGTCATATCGCCAAAAATATTGGTATCATGATTGTATATCATGATATTATTTTAGAGCCATATCGCCCACCCCCTAGTCATTAGCATATCTCACTGACACTTGCTTAAGTGAGATCAAGTTTAATCTGTAGCCTTTAAAGCCTCAGAGTTTCCTCTAATGGAAGATGCTTTGCGTTAAAGCAGCAGCGAGACAGTGAGCTTTAGAGCAGCCTCAGCATTAGCCTGTAGTCTGTCATTTAGAGTATTGGTAATGGAAAACGAGAGAGCCTGAAGAGAGCTGATGCTGCCCTGCTGGAAACAGAGAGAGAGAGAAAGAGAGAGGGAGGGAGAGGAGGAGGAGGAGAGAAAAGAGAGAGCCAAAGAAAGGCAGGGGAAGAGAATTAGAGAAAAAGGGGGGTGGAGAAAGGGGGGGAAGTGGAGGAGGGAGAAAAAAACGGGGGAAGAGACAGGGAGGTTAGGGAGGAGAAAGAAAAAGAAAGAAGGAAAAGAGGGTGAGGGGAAGGAAAAGAGGAGAGAGAAAGAAAGAAGTGAGAGATTAAAGCGTGGAGGAGAGAGGCAAGAGAGAGACAGAAAGGAGAAGAAGGGGGAAAATGAAAGAGAAAAAGGAGAAGAGGGAAGGGATGAAGGAGAAGAGGAGTGAGGAAGAGAAAAAAGGAAGATAGAGAGTGTGAGAGAGAGACGGGGAGAAGGAAAGCAGAGAAAAAGGTAAAAAAGAAGAGAAAATGAAGAGAAAGAAAGTGAGAAGGAGAAGAGAGGAAGTAGAGGTAGAGGGAAAGATGGAAAAGAGAGGGAAAGTGTGGAGGAGAGAGAAAAAGCAAGAAAAGGAGAAGATGGAGGGATGGAGGAGAAAGAAAATGAGAGAGAAGAGAGCAAAAGAGAGAAGAAGAGAGAGAGGAAGTGAGAAAGAGAGCAGAAAGAAGGAGAGAAAGGGTCATGGAGAAGAGGAAGAAGAGAGCAAGAGAAAGGGGGAAAAGAGGGAAGGGGTGAAAGAAAAAGAAAAGGAGGGGAGAAGACAGATGGTGAGAGAGAAAAGAAGAAGGGGAAGATGGGAAGGTAGAGAAGGAGAGGATGAAAGGAAAAAGAGAAAAATGAGGGGAAAAAGAAACAGGCAGAAAGAGGAGTGGGAGAGAACGAAAGGATAGAGAACAGAGAGAGAGGCAGGGAGAGAAGTGAGGAAAGGGAGAAGAAAGAAAGAGGGAGAGAAAAGGAAGGGGGAAGGGGAGAGAAACGAGAGAGGGAGAGAGAGAAGAGAGGAAAGGGAGGAGGAAGACAGAGAAAAGGGGAAGAAAGAAAGGGAGAGAGAGGGAAGGGGTGAAGGGGAGATGAGAGAGGGAGAGAGAGAAGGACACATGCTGTGTAAGGGCTAATGAAGGATGAAAGGATGGAAGGAGCAAATCTCTCTCTCTCTCTCTCTCTCTCTCTCTCTCTCTCTCTCTCTCTCGGCAGGCTGCCTGGGTGGGAGATGACTCAGCGCAGTCCACGTAGCTGAGAGGGGGGGGGCAGGTTGGAGACCAACTCCAAGAGTGGCCTGTTGCTTATTTAGGAGATAAACGAGCTGGGCAATAAGACGTGTACAAGAGAAGGACAGAAGGAAAGAGAGAAGAGAGAAAGAAAACGCAAAGAGAAAGCGAGGTCTGTTCAGTTAGCTCTGTTAGCTCAGGCCAGTAGTGAAGCCACAGTGGTCATATGGTGTGGGCTTGACCTCTGTGTGAAGTTGGAGTTGTGCACTTGGTCAGGAAGTCACACACACATGTACAGGCTGAGACATCGTGCTTTGTGCAATCCCCCCGGAGCGTGTGGGAGACCGGCCGGACGCAGTAGGGGACGCTGGCCATGACGTTGGAAGCGCAGGCCGTTGAAAGCTGAGCGGAGCTTCAATCAGTACAATAGCTGTGATCAGAGCAGTGTGTGGTCTGCTGGCGCTTTGCGTCTGTTCTGCCGCTGGCCACATCCCTTTCAAATTAAACCCATTCGTATTATGAATATTGCGTGTGTGTGTGGCCCTCCAGCGTCGAGTTTTGGTGGGTGCTGGGCATGAATGGAGTACGTGTGCGCTTGTTTTGTGAACACTTCAGTTTAACTTTGTGAAAATAGGTTTTTAAATTGGTCAAGAGATACAGATAAAGAATAATAATAGATAGTACAGATAATAGTGCAGCAGTACAACCAGGGAGGATGGGAGGATTACTTTAAGAAGTATTCCTGTACAGTTTACTGATTCCTTTTTATAAAATGTGTAACCTAATCCAGGGGATTACTATCGTAAAGTACTGTAATCGGTACCTTTGGAGTACTTGTCTTTTTACAGTCATTTAATTACAGGAAGAACATTTCAAGACTATTTCAGTTACATTCCGATTAAGACGGAGGTGTTTATATGCTACTCAACAATCTGATGGAAAATCTCAGTTTACATGCTCACTACAAGTAATGCCATCCAAAATGTAGCCGTTACCATGACAACCAGCATCACGTGAATCCAGTCAGAGTCAGATGAGCAGCAGTGAGTTTTCAGCTGGTGTGCTTTTGTTTTTCAATAGTTTAAATTACCTCCCATCTACTTATTAAAGAAGGCCGAGAGGAAGTCGTCATGTTCTGAGACACGTGAGCCGGACACCTGTCCCGCCGCCGTCTTTTAAAGCTCAAAGGACATGCACAGAACATACTTGAACTTTCCGATTGGGAAAGTAATCGGATACAGACGGATATTATTCATCTATTTGAAGGATTGTTTACAGGATTACCCACCTCGTTCATTCAGACAGAAATTAGATTCCGAATGGCCTCGGCTGGACTAGTCTACTCCGATAGAGGTGTATACATGGATGTATTCCGTTCCGTTTGAGCTATTAGTTGGATTATTAATGCATGATCAGGCTGCATGTAAACGTGGCTGTCGTTCTGAACTCCGATCCATTGTTTTGAACAACAGTCTCTGTAGCAGGAATCACATTCGAGGAGCTCAGTTGTGGAGCTCAGTTTTATGTCTGAAGGCTCTTGTTTGGCTGATTGAGCTGTAGTTGAATGTTTTCTAAAAGCAGACAAATGCTGTGTGGTTTCAGTATGTCAGTCTCGGTGAAGTTTTATGAGTATGAGTATTTGTAAAATGAGCACAATATTGGCTTAATTCCAAATACCAGTGTTGGTATTGATGCATCCCTTCCAATTAAAATAAACCACTTTCTAAAACGTCTTTTGATTAGATGTGCTTTTAATGTAAACATGCTGATTTTCATCCTGTTTTGTCATTTTTACTGTAGCTTTCATGTCCTGCTTACCTAAAGCCACTACATGTATTCCATTACTACTCAACCCTGTGTACAGAGCACTGGTGTGCAGTACCCACTTGTTTCAGCTTTAAACCATCTCCAGTTATTACCACAGTATACAGTATCACCCCAAAAGATAGGGGCAGGGGGCATGGAGGTGTCGTAAGTGATGAAGTGAAGCATTTAATTTGCTTTCCTGCTGTTTTGTCCTGCATTGTTTCAAATTTGAAAATAATTTTAAAAATTTACTTGGCTCCTCATTCTGGAGAGAAGTGGCAAAAATCGTTCCTGCTTGTGTGAATGGTTGGCAAAGCAAAACGTTTGTGTGATGCTTATGCTTGTACCTTTTTCCCCATTTTTTAGATCAAAAGGGCCACTTCCTGTTTAACATGACTTTGATGGCAAGTGTGAGTGCAGACAACCCAAAATTAAGGCAGGCTTGTCAAACTGGGGGACCTTCCAGGCCAAAGTGTTGTGGAGATTAGCATTTATTGATCTCTAGTATTATTTATCACTAGTTGTTAAAGTGGAAGATATGGAGACGTTGTACTGTTCGAGGCTGTCAAACAGAGCATTACTGCAGCCTGCCTTAGTATCCACACATCTGAAAGAAATTGCTGAGGTTTTCTTCCTCATTTCTCATAAACTAGACATCAGTAAATATTAACAAACCTGACTAACTTCACATTTAGGCAGATAGCAAACTACAACTTTCTAAAAACACTGTTTAGCAGTGTGCAAAATAAAAAGGAAATGAAGTACAGAAGCCACTTGCATCAGAACTTTGTGCACGTTTTTATGCACTAAACGTCTGAGAAATAGTCAGGATTCCCAACTTTTTCTATTAAGGCAACAAGAATAAATAAATATGTGTATTTTATTCTATTATTTTTTTAACATGACCCCATAAAACTGAAGAAATATATACTGAATTCTTTAAAAGCTCTTATGGTGATGCAGGTTTGTTGGAACAGTAGTGTTACCACTACACAAAACACTGAAATAAGAATAGTCATGATATTTAATGCATTTCTTAGGTTAATAGTTCAGGATTGAGTAGTTTTGGAGCTGTATGAGTTGAATGTTTCATGTTCAGTTAGTCAGTTACCAAGTTACCTGCTCTTCTTCTAGGAGAGCAAAGTTCAAGCCCAGTGCAGGAAAGTAGTTATTAGGCTTACAAGGCTTTTACTGCTTCAGTTGAACTGAATCGCTCTGGTATCACATTTGTGAGGAAATTTGATCCACTGTCATATTAGTTCTTAGATGTTTTTATCACAGTGACGACGCAAATATTATTTAAATACATAAATGGTAAATATAAGAAAAAAAATCTAAACAGTATGGACTCAGTATTACTTAGCAAACTGTAATCTTTCTAGGCAAAGGACAAATACTGGAGGAGAAAGTGTTTTGCATTCCTGTCCTCAAGGTCTTCCGAAAGTTTGGACTCCGGAACAGGAACAGTGTCAGACCTTGGCTACACAAGAATGCCAAAACTTTGCCCATGCTTTGAATTATGCTTATCATCTCGACCCTCCAAAACTTTGGCTGCAAAAGTTTGGGTAGCCGTCTTTTGAAATCTTTCAGTTAATAAGTCTCGGAATGTGCGTGTTGTTATGATCCCTGTATGAACTGAACTAGCAAAACAACCTATTTATGCTGCTCTGATAGGATTGTCTATGTGAACGTGGCATTTAATATGTTTTAATGTTAGCAATTCCTTCCGCCAAATTATCGTTTCTTAACAAGCAGCTTGATGCTACTTCAGAGTAATTAACTCTGCACACTTGGTGAACAGTCGGCAGTTCATTCTCCAGCTCCTTACACTAAATTCCGAAATGTTTTTAACCACGTAGCAAGCTTTTCTGTCAGCTGTGACAGAAAAACAACTAAACAACCTGGAATCAGCCAGAAATGAACTGAATACCATTCGCCAAACATGTAGTCTGACCAGAGTTTCAGAGTCTAACCAAATCAGACTGACCCATAAAACTGCCGCAATATCAAGTTTAGCTCAGTTTTGTCAATTCTTGCTAGATCAGTATTGATGTTGTATTGTTCCAGCCTGTCTGTAAAGCTCTTTACAGGCTATTTTGTTTGACGAATGGTATTCGGTTCATTCCAGGTTGTTTAGGTGTTCTTCTGACACAGCTGCTGACTGAAAAGCTGCTCAGTGGTGATGACAGTTTGGGATGTTAGCGTAGTCTCATCTTCAGAGTCTGATCAAATCAGCTGTCGGTCAAATGTGATCTTAAAAGTGTCCGTTTTCTGTTTGTGGCAAAGTAAGAAGTAGATATGTTCAAATGGCTTGAGCGTCTCCTACAGCTGTCAAAAGTCATTTCACAAACACAGTTTGTGAAAATACAAGGTGTTATATCGCCATAACAACACATTTTTTTCACGAACACTGTATTGTGAACACTTCTCAACTATATATATATGACACATGAGGAGAACCAGAAGCCAAATGCTGTGAACCTCATTATATATAGAAAAATCTAACCAGGATTATTTTAGTTAGTTTAAATCTAGTGAGACCTAGTTTGCCAGTCACGAATGATGATGATGATGATGAAAAGCCTTTATTGTCACATAGTCACCAGAGTAACCAGCGAAATAGCGATCAACCCGTCCGAGCACATACAATATGACAAGGGGGGGAGACAGGACAGGAAGACAGGAATAATAGAAACTACAGAGAAACAGAATACATTGGGTGAGGGAGGAGACAACCCCCCCCCCCCCCCCGAGTTCCTTAGGAATATGCATGGATTAAGAGAGAAAGAAGAACCTATATTCTTAATAACAGAAAGTGGATGTGGCTGAGTTTGTCCTCTGAGGACTCTTCAGACGGTGATGCTGCTGTTAGTTGTCTTGCAGTGAGTATTTGAGGACGTTGATGTTTTCTGTCTTTGTTGCAGTGAGATAGCCAGTGACATTATCCACTGCCTGAGAGAACTGTCTCCTTCTTTTCATCATGTGTGTGTTTAGGCGGGTGTGTGTGTGTGTGTGTGCATGTGTCCTGGGTTGCGGTCTGTCTGAAGTAATCTGATTGTTTGTCTCTGCAGTGCTGGCAAAACTCCAGCTCACCTCTGGGTTAAGAAACGCTCACACAGTATGATTGACTTTTCTATTGAGACATTTTGACACATACACACACACACACACACACACACACACACACACACACTCACACACACACACACTAAGGGTGTCAATCTCAATGATTCCATTCAATTACTTTTCTTTAAGAGACAATTCAGTCTAGGGGTGGTGGTGGTGGTCAGTCTCAGTAAGCTTTTGCTATGAAAGTCCAGGTGGTTGCTAAGGTGTTGGTAGGTCAGTGATATGGTATCTTAGGTGGTTTTTAAGGTGTTGGTAGGTCAGTGCTATGGTATCTTAGGTGGTTTTTAAGGTGTTGCTACAGAACTCCAAGTATTTGCCAAGGTGTTATTAGGCCAGTGCTGTGGAAAATGCTTAGGTATTGCCACGCCTTGGCTGTGGAATACCAGGTGGTTGCTAAAGTGTTACTAGGGCTTTAATATGGCATCCCAGGTGTTTGCTAAGGTCTTGCTGAGCCATTGCTGAGGCATCCCAGTTGGTTGCTGTGTTTGGCTAGGGGTTGGGCAGGGGTTGCTGAGGTGTTGTAAGTCTGTTACTGTGGTGTAGCAGGTAGTTGCTAAGGTGATACTAGGCCATTTCTATGTTATCATCAAGTGGTTGCTAAGGCACTGCTAGGCTATGCCATAGTGTCCCAGGTGGTTGCTAAAGTGTTACTAAGGCTTTGATATGGCATTCCAGATGGTTTCTTAAGTCTTGCTCGGCCATCGCTGTAGAGTCCCAGGTGGTTGCTGTGTTGTTTAGCCATTGGTCATGGGTTGCTAAGGTGTTGTAAGTCCGGTATAGCCGGTGGTTGCTAAGGTGATACTAGGCCATTTCTGTGTTATCACCAAGTGGTTGCAAAGGTGCTGCTAGGCTATGCCATGATGGTTACTAAAGTGTTACTAAGGCTTTGATATGCCATTCCCGGTGGTTGCTAAGGTGTTGCTCAGCCCAGGTGGTTGCTGTTGTTTGGTCATTGCTGCGTTGTCCTAGATTATTGCAGTGGTGCTACTAGGCCATTAGTATGTGGTAGTATGTATGTGAAGTCTGTGAGAACACTGTGAGAGAAATGTTTTGTCACATTATTTGTGGCATTTAGATTTAAAGTTTCTCAACATTCTGTCATTCATTCCCTATGGAGAAAAAGCTACGCAACGCTACGCAAAAACCATACAAGCCATCAGTCCCAAAAACACACATAATGCTGTTGAAGTGCTGCATATTGAATAAAACAAATGAATCATAGTTTTTTATTATATATTTTTAACATATTTCACATAAACCTCAGAAGATGAAGGTGAAAATGTCTTGAACTATCATGATTATCGATGCACTGACATTTTAGGTACTACAAAAAATAAAAGTCTCAAAATTTAAGACTCTGCACATTATATGAATGGTAAGAAAATTGAGATATAGTGAAAAAAGCTTTGTTTCTTTCAATTTTTTTAATCTGTTTAGCAAGTTTGATTCTGCCTCACGCTATGCACTACTACTCCTGGTCTGAAGCCACTAAACATATCAGAGCTAATTCATGAGCTTAGATTACGAGACAGATTATGATTACTGTTGTCCATCTTAAAGCCATGGACGATTCCTGTCATTTAAACGTACACTTACAGGGTATATTGCTAATTGGCTCAAGCTTAGGAACACAGAATAACTGTGATCGGGCAGTTGTGTAAACCTGTGCCAGGCCCAGCACACATACTCTTTCTTTTGGCTTCTGGGGCCGCTACACAGTAAACAACTGAGCGTGTTTCCCTCACCTGCTGTTCAGCTCTTCTGATTGGCTGCTGGCTGGCCAGTCGCCAGGGTTCAGCTGCACTAGTGCATGCTGGGGGACCTCAGGCTAGATGCCCACACGGTGACCACACACACTCCTCCCCACACACACACAGTGTTAGCGCAGTGAGCAAGTGTATCTCAGTAAATCTGTAAATCTGTAAGACATGGGCACAATGCCCAGCTCTGCCTACTGCTCTGAACATCTTTACTAACTGTCACATTTTGCTTAATTTCTCTCTCTCTCTCTCTCTCGCTCTCTCTCTCTCTCGGGCTGGATGTGTTTCAGCCATGGCACTCACCCCCCTGAGGTGGCAGCTTAGTGTTTTTAGTGAGCATTAACAGGGGCAGCTCTGCTGGAGGTAATGAGGAACCCAGCTTGCCGTGGATTAGCCATTAGCAACGGACTGAATCCAGACTCAATCAGGCTTATAGTGAAAAGACCTGATCCAGAATGAGGGCCATATTCACACAAATGTCTTAAAGGCCCTGTCTGCTCATTTTCATGTTATTTTTCTGATGTCTTTAAATGAACTGGCAGAGAAAAAAGGCTCTTGGTGTTTTCTGTTCAGTGATTCTCTATAGATTACTTTTTCTGCTGTTTCGTTCTGTTTCATTCTGTTCGACAGTTGGGCAGGACTACATATGGTGTAGGTGACATCAGATCTGGCAAAGTACCAATCAAAGTTAGCAATATATATTACTACTCATCAGCTACTCATATTCCTCTGCCTCATATAAATTGACTGCTCTGCCGTTGCTTCGAGTCCCAGACAAAACTACCAAGAAATCGGTTTATTTAAAGGGGCCATAGGTAATACAAGTGAGAGCAAGAGTTTAAAATGATTACTGCAGTCCAAATTCAAATCAGCTAATGTATACATTTGCAGTGTTTTATTTTTTGCGAAATTATAAACCAGCTCATGTGGATTATTCAGTGTTAGCTAGATGCATGACTGGCTATGTATGGTAGCCAAAGTTAAGCCATATCAAGGCATTTTATGATTTAGTGTTACATATTGGGCCTCATTCACTAATAGTTCTTAAGAACAATTTTTTTCTTAAAACCCACTTACGCAGTTTTCACGAAGATTCTGACATTCACCATTGATTTCTCATTTGGGATTTGTTCTTTGGGACTTGGGTAAGAACAGAATCTACAGTCACTCAAGAGCACAAAGGTGAGAACAATTCTGTGGTTTAAGAACACATCATGAATAGGAGATCTTTTTATTGCACAGAGACAGAACCGATACGATCCTATATCGGTATTAAGTCCATTATGCTTTAAGCTTTATTTCAGCTATAGCAACTTTTCTCGCATCTCTGGCAGGAAACTTTTCCACAAAAGTAGAATAGTTTCTTGTGAAATGTCTGTCAGGGTTCAATTTTGTACGTGGCTGAAGTCAGCTTCTCATTTGCCGGCTTCCAGTTCAGATTTTCCCGTTCCAGGATGTAACAGAATGTAACCATTTAAGGTGGAACAGGAAAATTTGAACAAGAAGCTGGAGAACGAGAAGGTGATTTCAGCTTTGCAACTTTGTGTTTGACAGATTCTTGTTGCAGATTAAACATAAAAGTGCTTACAAATGTAAACAAGTCCATCTCCAAATTATTGATGTTCATCTTAAATCTTTCTCTTTATCTTTTCATTAGCTCTTAGCTTGGTGATCTAGGTGTTGTCTGCATTGCTATGGTGATCAGCAGTCTACAGGGTTAAAGGTTGGTGAGTTAGCAGTTTTAGGCTGTATTAACTCCAGCCGTTAAGGCCATTTATTGTTAAAACTGTGTTAGCCCGATCAACTGAGCTTTATTTTACTTTTAAGGAGGATTAATTTATTTTTACCTAAAAATCTAATTCTGCTGTGGAGCCACAACAGGGCATTAAAAGTGTCGCATGTTGCTGACCTCTGGCTTATGACCAAGATTTTTACAGGGATCAGGTATGTAATTCTATAATTCTGTTATTACAGCAGGAGAGAGAGAGAGAGAGAGATATGCTTTTTCCTTCCTGCATGTTCCTGAGTCAGCGGTTTTCTCTCTGCTCTTTCCTATTGATCTAGCTGAGAGAGAGAGGCAGAGAGAGGCGCATTTAAAGGGGAGCTCCAAAATGTCCTTATGAGTAACTGGCTAAGATATGAGCAAGTAATTTCAGCAACTTTGATGTAAAATGCTCCATTGTAGAGAAACTTACTGAGTCAGTATTGTTGTTAGTGATGGTGATAGGAACCAGACATCTGAGTTTAAATCCTCTAAAAGCTCCCTTAAATGAAATGATTACAAATACACTCCATCATGCCTGAGACATAGTTTTATAATAGTTCTGAGATCAGATTTTGGCCCAAAACCTACTACTTAAAAGACATTCATGGTGGAGAGATACATGTAGGGTGTTGCCTTTCATCAGATTTACCACTATTTTACCTATGTCATCATTACATATAAAAACTCAGAAGACATCTGTAGCATCACCGGTTATTTCGCATAGTAAATGAAATGGTCATGCATTCTGACCTCTTGCTCCTATCCCTGCTGTGAAGAAATATGAGTCGTGCATTTCAACGTAATGAACATCGTACAATTCAGAATGGCTCAGTACTTGAATTATGCAAAAATTTAGGAAAAGGATTTTATCTATCTATCTATCCATCCATCCATCCATCCATCCATCCATAGATCAGTGTTTGCATATAACCATAACTGCTTTTATCCCTCAAACTTTTATCCCTCAATCAGACTATGGTTCTCACTCAACATTTATTATTCACTATAACAACCAGTAAATAAATACATCATCGGGTAGAAATGACAGTGTTGAACTGAAGTGACCATTAGGAGTCGAAGTGGTTAGGTAGAGTTGCAAGTCATACAAATAAGCAATATCCATAGTAATAACTGCCATAATGATAATTGTAGTAGTATTATTAGTAATAGTGCCATTGTCCTTCTCTCCAAGGTGTGTGCTGTTGCCGCTGCTTAGCTGTAAGCCCCCCGCTCAGGCCTTGTTTCTGCTGGTGGACTCTGTGGATGAGGGGGTGAAGGCTGGGGATGGAGAATCCAGGTCCAGCTCGTCCAGCCCCCGGAGCATCGGAGAGCTGCTGGCCGCCCACCATGAGCTCCTACCACCCTGGCTCCTGCTCATCTGCTCTGGACGCAGACAGAACAAGAACATCACCAAGCTCTTTACGGGTGAGTCCATGCACAACCATATGATAACGAGGTCATTGGTCTGTCTGTCTGATTGACTGACTGTGCGACTTTCTGTCTGATTGATTCGAAAACGTGAATCTTAACCATTTTTCATGCATTTCCGCCTGAGTTGAATGTCTCTCTTTCGTACTATGAGGGATTTTTGTTGTTCAGTAACATTGATGGCATGTATTTCAGTGGAAATGTGTATGATTTGTTGTACACACTTTTTGAAATCAAGAAAGCATCACTTATGCTGTCCATTTTATTTCTACATGGCAGCCTTGCTGAGGTGTGAATTGATTTTGCAGCAGGGGGTTGTGACCTTTTCCGTTTCACCCCCTCATTGCTCTCTAGCAGCTCAACACCAGGTTATAATATTTCACACACAGAGAGCCGGCGGTGTCCAAGTTGATCTGTCTCTGCGCTCATTGTTCATTTTATCAGCACCTTTTACGAAATTGATGCACTTTGACGTTCTATTGTTACAGACTGTAGTCCATCTGTTTCTCTGTGCTTTGTTAGCCCGCTTTCACCCTGTTCTTTAATGGTCAGGACCACCACAGAGCAGGTAGTATTTGGGTCAATCATTCTCAGCACTGCAGTGACACTGACATGGTGATGGTGTTCGTGTGTGCTGTGCTGGTACACTTGCGTCAAGTACGTCAACAGCAGTGCTGTTGGAGTTTTTAAACATATTGTCCACTTACTGTCCACTTACCTTGTAGATGTAAAGTTAGAGACTGTAGCTCATCTTGTTTTCAGTGGTCACAGGATGCTGCCCTCAAGACACTGTTGGCTGGTTGTTTTTGGTTGGTGGACCATTCTCAGTCCAGCAGCGACACTGAGGTGTTTAAAAGCTCCAGCAGAACCGCTGTATCTGATCTACTCACACCAGCTCAACACACTCTAACAGGCCACGACCACATCAGCGGCCACATTCGGGGTAAGACAGGAAATTGTACAAGCTTTAAAAAGAGTGATTTAAGTGAAAGAATATGATGATTCTAATTTCATGCCCCACACTCACTGGAGGACATTTTCTCAATTTAACTGTAAATAAATAAATAAATACCAGATGTGACTTTCAGAGATGAAGAAGCATCTCTCTCCCGTCTCTTTCTGACCCTCTTTCTCTTTTTCTCTGTTATCCAAGGATGAATAAGCACTTGTATTTGATTTGGCTGAATGTTTTCAGTCTGTGAGTAAAACGGAACAAAGCTCTTTTTGATATTAGCTCCATCCAGGCCGATTTGCTCTATTGCCTGTGAGCTTGCCAGTGACAATAACATTTCTGCTTGGAGCCTTTCAAAAGCCATGCTGTTTCATGCGCCCTTCGGAAAATTATATTCAGTCTCTTTTTCTGTCTTTCTACTGTCTTCCTGTCTTTTTCTTCACTGCCTGTTTTTTGTTTACATACTTTTGTAACTTGTGTTCTACATTCATCTTCCATTCTGTGTAATCGCAAACTCACATACCTCGGATGAGGTACAGACATTAGGATGCAACTGGCAGGCTGACGTCCAGTTTTTGTGTGGCGTTTGCTCAAGTTTGGGCATTTTCAAATATTTTTGGATAGTCTATTTTCAAATGTAAAGATTCAGATTCCACATACAGTGTGGGTGTGATCAGTATGTGACAGAGGTGAGCTGGTTTGTGCCAAAGGAGCAGCATAGTCTTGCAGCATATGGTCACTGTAGGCTTTAACTACAGGATTATTTTGTTTTGGGAATAATGAACAAGGGAAACTATTGTTTGGGTGGATGGTCATTCTCGGCAATGCAGTGACATGTGATTGTGGTGTGTTAACATGTGAGTGCATCAGATACGGCAGTGCTCTGTTAGACACTCTTACGTTGTTGGCCCAATTTGTAGATGCAAGGTCAGAGACAGTAGCTCATCTTTTGCTGCACATCATATGATCAGTGGTCACAAGATTTGTATGTGGTATTTTGCTCAATTTTGGGCAAACAATTTTTTAAAATTGTTTTCGATCATTTGTTTTCAGATTTGAAGATTCAGATCCCACGTACAGTGTGGAGTGTGGATATGATCAGGCTGTGACAAAGGCTGGTTTGTGCCAAAGGAGCAACATAGTCTTCTAGCATTTGGTCACAGTATGTTTTAACCACAGGATTTCATAAAAAAAAAAAAAACAGTACAAAATATTAGTTGCAGGCAGTTTTGGGAATAATAAAAAAGTGAAACTATTTCATCTTTGCTGTTTTATTGACGACTAAAACCAGCAAGATCTCCTCCTGCTGGATGCTTGTAGAAATAATTAATCCACATCCTTTAGCAGTCATAACAAGGCCTTAGAATCAAAGGGCGATCAGTTTTAGCATTTCTGTTGTGTAATAGTATTTAGGGTTGATGAGCCAAAACATTATTCATCACAGATGAAATGAATAATGTACATTATCTCACGTCAAAGTGTGGGATGTATTAGACAGAAAGCGACAGTCCGTTGTGGGAAGAAAGGACAGGCATGAACACTGAGCAACTCTGACATGGGTCAGAGCATCTGAAAAGCGGCCTGGCTTCTAGGATGGTCCTGTTCAGTGGTGAAAACTTACCGACAGTGTTCTGACGAGACAGATCTTGAACCGTCAAGGGTGTTGGGGCTCATCAATGCCTGAAGGCAATAAAGGCTACCCGTCTTGTCTGAACTGACAGAAGGGCTACTGTGGCACATGCCTTCAAAATGTTTAATGATGCTTGTGGGAGAAAAGTGTCACAACACATGGTGCATTGCACATTGCTGTGTTAGGGACTATGTAGCCACAGGCCAGTCAGAAGGCCCATGCTTCTGTCGTCGAAAGCAGTGGTCACCAAAGTATCAGAGCTGGACAAAATAAGCCACTTCTATTCACACGGTTCAGCCCATACTAATTTTTTTTTATTTAAGTACAGTTAGAGCCGGGCGATATGGCCAAAAATGTTATCACGATAATTGATACATATCACGATAAATGTCAAATCATTATTTCTTTCAAGTTTGAAGGCTGATTTTTGCTCATGGTTGATTAATTGCTGTTTTAAACTGTCCTTTATGGTCAGAACGTGACAAACACTCACCAAACAGTTGAACAAAAAAAACTGTCTGGTGAGCTGTTTTTACCAGCTGGAAAAGCACAGCCGCAGTTTTTGTAATAGCCATAATTTAAGAAAGAAAAGATTATTTTTAGCTGTCTGGCGACGAATTCTAGGCTATCCCGTTACAAATGCTAAACAAGTGGCCAACGACAGCGCTAAACTGTTTAGTTTCTCAACAGTGTCAACAAACAGCAAACATTAGCTGGCTGAGTAGGTCTGTGATGGATCACACCGTCTTAGTGCCATCCGTCCTACCACATCCATGTCAGAGCATTTCACAGTATTCCGACACCAGCTAGCAGATATCTACGATATCTATTCTATCGTAGTAGTTTAAGGGGTGAACCACAATATATCAACGCCAGACAAACAGATTCCTCCTTTTAGGTACGTTTAAACTGAAAGTGGTGCTTTTGTGTCTTGACTATATAGTACAGTATCATCAATTCGCATGTTGTGCGAGTGATGGAGCGCAGCTTCAAGATTGCCAGCTGCTAAAAGCATTTCCAGTTGAAAATGTCACCTGAAAAAAAACAAACACGACAGCTGTGGAGCATGTTTCAGATACAGGCCAGGCACTTTCTTCTAGCTCAGTGCATTTGGGTCGAGGAGACACCTGTCCTGCTCTAATGCACCTAATTTAATTCATTAACTTGTTAACCCTTTGCAGTCACAGTTATCATGACGGTAATATTTACTGATCAGACGCTCAGAGATGCAGCAAGAGTGAAGACGCATGTATGAGACTAATGACTTGAGTGAAACATCCAGCTCTGTTTTAATAAGTTTTCTTCAGTATCAAATAAATACAATCCAACAAGTAAATGTTTTATTTGTGATTTTAACAAAATAAAATATTTTTAAAGTGTAATTGTATAAATGTCAGGACTAATAGGTGAGTTAGGTTAGACAGAGTTAGTATCAGTTGGTACTCAGTATCAGACGATGCAATTTTAGTGCAGGCTGTGGTAGTTTTGAGCAGCTTAAAATCCTAGATAAATAAACACAATATATGCAATAGTACAGAACAATATTAATAAGTGAGCACTATTTATAGTAATAATAATAGTAAAAACTCAAAGGGGAAATTTAGTGAATGAGCTTTAAGTTGACTTGACAAAGCCATTGCTGTGAATTGTCAGGTGGTTGCTAAGGTGTTATTATTATTATTATTATTATTATTATTATTATTATTATTAAGTGATTATTATTAAGAGTATTAAAAAATGAAAATACTCAATAGCTGCAGCCCTAGAAATTACTGAATGCCACTGATTCCTAATTCAAATGTGTCTTTTTAATCATGTGCATTTAACAAACCATTATTTTCAGTATGCAGAAAATTGGTACAGCTAGCTTGTTTGTTGAAAGCATTATAATACATAGCTTACAACATTCTGCATATCTACTTGCTTTGTAACAGACATCAGCCCCCACTCCTTCTGTCTCTCTCTCTTTCTCTCTCTCCTGTCAGCAAATGTGTGGGAATTTCACCTCAAGTATCACTCCAAACACCTACACAATAACATACACCTCTCAGCTTCCTGCTTACATAAGAGTCTAGGTTCTCTGCAGTTGTATAAAAACCCATCCTGCAGCATGAGGGGGCTTCATGTGGGTTCCTTGATGTGTCCTCATGGTACAAATGTGCCAGTGTTGGATTTTTGGTGCTGGTAGGAAACGCTGACTAAGCTGTTGGGACGAATGTCTGGTGTTGATGTAAAGTGATGAAGTGGTGTTGGGCTCTCTGTTAGCATCACACTATGAGAAAGTGTTGGGTTGCAGGTTTGTTTTTGGTTTAAAAGCTGCTGAGGGTGTCACATGTTTGCGCGAATTATTCAACATGACAGTCAGTTAATTAATATTTATAATATGTAGCAGACAGAATGTGACATGAACTCTGAGCAATCCTTGCGTTGACATGGCAACAACCAAGATGATGGATTGGCTGTGTCCCAGCAAGTAGAACTCCGATGCTGTGTTATCCCACATTCTGATAAGTTGCACGCCTGTTGTTGTGTTATCCCAGGTGGTTGTTAAAGTGTTGCTAAGCCATTACTATGTTATCACATGAGGTTGCAAAAGGATTACAACCTCCAAAGGCAAAACAAATTGCACTTCAAACTTCCAGATTGTATGTGAAAGCACTCAGTTTCAGAGTTTCAGCTGTGGAATGAAGCGATGAAGCTCTCCAGATTACTTCCATTTTTCCAGAATAGAAATTAGCCAACCTAGTGTCATCCTTTGCCAGTTTTGTGAAGAGCGTGGCCACTTGAAGACATTCTGGCTATTTTTTTTTTTCATTTTTGTCTTAAAAGAATTCCCAAAAAAATTCTCATTTTGTGTGTAACAGTGTTTAGAGTCCACTTCTGGCAAAATATTTCACGAGTTTGCTGGTCTGATACACTGCATGTTGGGTTGAGTGTCTAGCAGTCCTACCCTCAGTGTAGGTGTGTTTGATCTAAGGATGTGCATTTTGACTAATTTTTATATCTGAATACCCGTGAAAGGTAGTGACCAGAATAATAGGCCGAACTGTAGGCTTACATTTTTAATTTGTCAGCACTGGTGTTGCACTTACATGCAAAAGTAATGCATTTAATCATATTGTTTTATTATTCAAAAACAGCTGAGGGCCATCAGTAGGTGTTCATGTTGGGTGAGCAGAGGCTATGATAATGTTATGCTAATCAGATATGCTAAAGAGCTAACAGATTTAACCGATAAGACACCGGATGCTGATGAGGACTCGTCTTTCCTCCTCTGTGGATGAAGTGCCAACATCTTAGTTCGTCAGAGGAATATCTTTTTACTGTTTCTGGACCACAACATAACATGAAGTCAAGCAGTTAATATCAACATGTAGTCCAGCATTACAGTTCTAGAATTACAGTTCTTACAACGCTGCGAATGTTTTGCTAACTTTGACTGAATGCCTTTGATAGCGAGTCGCAGAGTGAGCCTGTTCAACCTAAAGTGGATATGGAACTGAGCTTGAACTTTTTTTTTCATTTTAAATTTGATTTATTTAAAGATACCTAAGGCTGAACATCTAGCAGTCATGCATGTAGCATTAGTAGTGCTACTTGCTGCTGTTGGAGCCAGTGTGTGTGTGTGTGTCTGTGAAAGAGAGCCATTGTGTGTGTATGTGTGTGGTTAAGTTTTAGTGGGCTGTTCGGGTACATCCACTCACCACAGTAAACGGCACAAAAGTAGCACAAGACCCAAAGCCTGACTGATGACTCTGGCTGTTTTTCTCATGATGGATGTGTGGTGCCAAGACAGCATTTGCATTTGAGGTTTAATAGTCCAAACAGTCATAGTATTTTGCACAAATGCATCAATGTTCAATAAGTTTTGAAGAATTAAAGCATGGTTTGTAGTCCTAGGGTTCACACACAGGAAAGGCCTAGTCAGAGAGTAGATGATTCCAGTAGTTGTTTTGCATGTTACATTATAAATGTATGTAAATGTTTTTTTAATGTAAATGATCTCAACAGCCAGATCAGAATTTACACGACTTTTACGTCGGTCCAGCTTGACATTTGTCATAATTTAACGCTGCTGAGACCTAATAAACATTTGGAGTGATATATCTGTACAAAAATTAGAGGGCACTTAGCCAACACACCTCTGTGCTTGAAGAGATTACAAAAGAAATGGCTGAATGCAGCTGTATAGGAGAGCGAGGCTGCAGCGTCAAAGAACAGTTAAAAGCCTGAAAGCAAAATTGAAACCAGGGAAATGACTGTGCCCTCTTTAAGGCAAACTTGAACACATTCTAGGTGATGAGCCCAGCTGCCAGGCAGTGAAGCTTCATGGTAGCTCCTGTCTCGCTGGCAAAGACGAAGCTGAAAGCTCCAGGAGCGACTGGCATGCGTTCATAGTCATGATTGTTTAGCTCTGGATGAGCCACGTGAAGCAATGTTTTGCGCATGTTGGTCTATTTAGGAGCTGATCTGTTCAGACTGATGTCGCATACAGATCACATTTAAAAGGTAATGTGAACATCCAAACCAAAAAAAAACAATTTGGTGAGAAAATCAGATTTGGTCTACTTTTATCTGCTATGGGAAGATAGCCTTATCCATGTCACAGACTTGACATGGCGGAGACATGTGATGACGTGCAGTAGTACGTTTTTTAGGGGACAGTACATGAACACACATAGCGAGGAAAGGATTAGCAGAAGTTAGAGGTTCTGAATGTCGATTTCGATTACTTTCAGCTAGCCCTGTTACAAGATTATGTTTAATTGGATTTAGGGTAGCACAGTGTGAGACGTGTTAAAAAAAAAGTACCCATTATACACTGACCACACTGTAGGGCATTTTGTCAGTGCAGAATATTGTAATATCGGTCATATTTTGTGAGACAGTATATTTACAGCATCATCCACCTGTCAATGAGTTATTTACATAATTAATTACATTTACTTAAAATACATTCTGTACACTTCTAACCTTTTTCTCTTTCAGTATAAAAAAGGACAAAAAATATGACTGCACACACAACCTCATCTGCTTACAGACACCACTGTGGCATTGTGTGAGACTTGCGAGGGTTACATTTGGTCTAAAATTTGAATAGGTCATGTTTGAAAAGGGCATGCGTAAACATTAGAACTAGTCCACATACAGGGTTAACCATTGGTGTCAGTATTGCAATGCTGAAATCACAAGTTTGGTATTGCATCATAGAAACCTAGGAAGGAAAGAATAGAGTGAAACAGTGGTTTTTGATGGCCTGTATTGTGCGACAGGTTTGCTCCACTCCAGATATACTATGTTATAAAATAAATTTGTAATGCAAGCAGGGGCGGCACGGTGGCGTGGTGGGTAACGCTGTAGCTTCACAGCGAGGATGGCCTGGGTTCGATTCCCCGGCCGGGCGGCCAGGGTCCTCTCTGTGTGGAGTTTGCATGTTCTCCCCATGTCTGCGTGGGTTTCCTCCGGGTTCTCCGGTTTCCTCCCACAGTCCAAAGACATGCAGTCAGGCCAATTGGACATGCTAGGTGTGAGTGACTGTCTGTGTCTATCTGTCTCCCCTACGATGGACTGGCGACCTGTCCAGGGTGTATCCTGCCTTCCGCCCAAAAACTGCTGGGATAGGCTCTAGCATCCCCCGTGACCCTGACGGAGAAGCAGCTTAGAAAATGGATGGATGGTAATGTAAGCATGCTAGGCTAAATAGTTACCTCAACAAACTAAGTGGATGGTCACCATCTGCCACTGCACCAGTTACCTCTAGCATTAGCTCATTTAAGGCAGCCTCTTTTACTCAGTCATAGTGTCATTTTTTAAATAATCAGACCTTTTTTTTTCAAATGTGCACCTCTGTGATCTACTACATTGTTGTTTATTAATTGTTTAGCCTGCTAGCACCAGTGCATCAGTTTGCCTTGCTTGTATCAGGCAAGAAGTTTTTTTCTTCCCCGCAATTTGCTGAATATCTGTTCTCTTATGGATACTTAAATGTAGGAATCACTCAGAATGCACTTCTCTAATATTATATTGCTTTTTTCTTGTACAAGCAAACGTGTTGCCCTTTGAAAGATCAACATGCCATCCGTTTGAGTCTTGTAGATTTTATGAATTTTAATTTTAGGAAGGTCATGGGTGCGGGCGGTCTGTTGCCAACAGAGAATACTGAGGGAGAGTTTTCTCCTCTTCTGTGAATATACAGCACAGCTGTAGATCACAGTCATTATTTAGTCAAGCTTGAAATTGAATTGAATTTTTATTGGCCAATCAGAACTAAGAGAATGCTACCAAAAAGCGAACAAAGCGCCATATTCTATGAGCAATTAAGTTATTTCTTGCATATGTGGATTTCTTTTTTCAGTACATTTTTGAATACTGGATGAAAAATGTCTGTTATGATTTGTAGCAAAGAAGACAGCTTTCTTTTAGTTTTTCATCCGAATTTGATGTAGAACATTACATTGCAAGTGGCAATCATAGGGATCCAAGCACAGCATACCGTATAGAGCCAATAGAACGCAGGAGGGCAAGGTTTTTAGGATGGCCTCGATTTACAATAGATATAAGCTCTCAAAAGAAAATGTTTACCAAATTTCATACACATTGGCCTTTCAATATGGACTGAAAGTTTAGAAACTGTTTCTCAGATTCTTATGAGCTATGAATGAGAAATTATTGATTTAAAATGACATGCTTTTGTTTTCAGTGGCAATAACTATGACTACTAAGTGTGTCATGAACATGTTGTGAGCTGCATGCTCAACTTTAGATGGTTAATGAACTGCTCTTTTACAGTGTTGTATAGAGATGACCCTAATGGTCAACAACATTGTAAATGAGTGTCACTCTCAATGTGCTCCAAGTGTAAATAAAGCATTGATTGATTGATTGATTGATGCAATGCGAGGTATCAGTACAAGGCCAGTATCAGCAGAAAATGCTGTATCAGATATTGGATGAGGAAAAAACGAGTTATTGTGTCACAGTGTGTGTGTGGTGCCTCTAAATGGGGAAGTCCAGAAATCACATGCTGTCATAGAGCTGAATTCAGAGCAGAACGTAACCGTACAGTTACAGTTCTAGTTTTCGGGTTTTTATCTGTTCCTGTCTGCCTTTATATTAACAGCGACTCGGCTCTGAACTATACTTAGAAACACTGATTCGATAGACCCAGTAATTATATGTTATGTGGGAAAGCTTCTGGTTGCAGAGTGCTAGAGCAAGAGGGAGGAGGAATCGAGGTCAAGCTCAACCTAAAAATACTCACTGCAAAAAAAAAAAAAAGAAAAAACACTGCATTGTGTACTTGGTCATTTTCTCTCTCTTGGCCATGAACTTTGCATCAGGTCCAGAGACCCGCTTCATGTGGGAATCAGGCCACTTGACCATGTGCTTGAATTTGTCAGTTGCTGGCTTGGCTATCATACCTGGCCTTCAAATATGGGGTCGTGTAGGTGTATATGTGCACATGGGACATTCTTACTATGCAGTAGACATCAAAATGTTGTTGGTTTATTGAGAGATTACAGTCAACAAATATGCCTCTTCCTAAAAGGTCAACAGGAAACTCAGCAGAGGCCCGATAGCTGATAATCTTAGCCTTGAGAATGGTACATTGTTGTACCACTATATGTTCCAAATATCAGTTATAAAAGTTTGCTTTAACCCTTTAAGGTTAACACAATAAGTGGCTATGTCTGAGTGCTGTTGCATTTATGTGATACATAAAGAATGCAATAGGGAACCCACATTGCCTACAGTAAAGCTCTAATGATTTCTAGGACCTTATAATATAGCAGCTTTATTTGAATCTTGCAACACAACGTTGACCTAAACATGTCATAACCAGGTCATGATAGCTTATGTCACATGCTAATTTTAACTTAGTACTCTAGTTAGCCATTATGGCATCAAATCTTGTGATATCTATCCTGACAGTTACCAGTAATGAAAACATTACACTGTTATAGTACAGAATCTCTCCTGATGTGCTGTCTGCTATTACATGTTTATGGCATGGTTATTTCAGTGTTATGCAGCAGGGTTCTTGCAAAGTGTTACCATACACCAGACAACGTCCAGAGCACAGTCATACTGGAACAGGAAAGGTTCTTTCCCAAATGGTTGCTGCATTGAAAGCATATAATTGTATAAAATGTCTTTGCATGTTATACCATTAACATTACCCTTCACTGAAACTAATGGGCTTAGCCCAAACCCTGAAAAACAGGGTTTAAACTTTACTGTTGGCACAATACATTCCATAAGGTAGTATTCTACTGGCTTCTGCCAAACCCAGATTCATCCATCAGACTGCTAGATATTGAGTCATCACTCCAGAGAACATGTTTGCATTGCTCCAGAGTCCAGTGGTGACGTACGTGCTTTACGCCACTTCAGCCAACACTCGGTATTGTACATTTAGGTTTGTGTGCAGCTGCTTGTCATGGACAACCATTTCATGAAGCTTCTGTTGAACAGTTCTTATGCTTATGTTGGTTCCAGAGGCAGTCTTGAATTCTGTAGTGAGCGATGCAATAAAGGATACATGATTTTATGCACTATACACTTCAGTGCTCAGCATCCCACTCTGTGAGTTTACGTGGTCTCCCATTTCTTGGTTGAGCTGCTGTTACTCCTAGATGCTCTCATTTCACATTAACAGCCCTTACAGTTGACTGGGGCAGACCTAGCAGGGCGGAACTGACTGGTGGCAGAAGTGATAGCGCCACTTTTAAAGTCACTGAGCTCTTTGGTTTGCTGCCAGTATTTGTCTGTGGACATTGCATGCCTATGTGCTTCTTGTTATACGCTTGATAGCAATGAGTGTAGCTGAAACACCTGAACTTAATAATAAGGAGGGTTGTCTACATACTTTTGGCCATTTAGTGTATGTTGATTTGAATTGACTACATGTCTGAAGCACATTAGAACTTCAGTTGCCAAAAAAAACTTTTTCATTTTTATGAAGTAACTGTTTTTCACTGTAATTTACCTCCTGAACTTTGCAAGTGTTTAAGTCATGAGCTGACCAATTTCTGAATCCAGATATCCACTCCAACTGCTGAAAACGAAGTGCAGGTTTCTTTTACACTGTACACAGAAATACTGGACATTGTAACGGCAAAAATCTGTTACCACAGGGCCGGCTATGCTAGCCTTGGCTAATATCAACATCAGGGGAATTTCTGGCGTAGTTACTGGGTTTCAGCTGTGGGATATATTTGGATATCTCTCCCTCCGTTCCCCTCCCCATGTCTCTCTCTCTCTCTCTCTCTCTCTCTCTCTCTCTCTCTCTCTTTCATGTTTTTCCGTCTATTTCTGTATTGATGAGGAATGTGCTGCTCAGGGAAGCCGAGAGACCTCTGGGACCATTCAGGAACGAGACAGATCTTTCACTCTCTCTTTCTCTCTCTCGGGTAAGTGTGATACAGAAGAGCTGAGGTGGAAACACTTAGACAGCGATTCTGTTCTCTGTTTCAGTTTGACCAAGCCTACAGTAATAACAGAGAACGAGATAGAGAGAGAGTGAGAGTCATAAAGAGAGAGTCAGAGAGAGAGAGAGAGAGAGAGAGAGAGAGAGAGAGAGAGAGAGAGTCAGAGAAGATCAGAGAGAGGCATGTAAAGAAAGAATCAGAGAGAGAGGAAAAGAAAGTCACTGAGAAAGTAAGCGAGAGTAATAAAGACGGAGAGAGAGAGAGAGAGAGAGAGAGAGAGAGAGAGAGAGAGAGAGAGAGAGACATAAAAAGTCAGAGAGTCTGAGACAGAGAGACAGAGAGAGAGTTACAGAGAAAGTAAAGAGGGAGAGTCAGAAAATAAAGAGAAAGAGAGAGCAGACCCCTTAGGCATATGCGTGTGTGTGTAGAGGGGCCAGTGGCCTGGTACACAGATCAGAGCCTGCAGGCTATGTATATGTGTGTGTGTGTATATATATATATATATATATATATATATACACTGCTCAAAAAAATAAAGGGAACACTCAAATAACACATCCTAGATCTGAATGAATGAAATATTCTCATTGAATACTTTGTTCTGTACAAAGTTGAATGTGCTGAAAACAAAATCGCACAAAAATCATCAATGGAAATCAAATTTATTAACCAATGGAGGCCTGGATTTGGAGTCACACACAAAATTAAAGTGGAAAAACACGCGACAGGCTGATCCAACTTTGATGTAATGTCCTTAAAACAAGTCAAAATGAGGCTCATTATTATGTGTGGCCTCCATGTGCCTGTATGACCTCCTTAAAACGCCTGGGCATGCTCCTGATGAAGTGGCGGATGGTCTCCTGAGGGATCTCCTCCCAGACCTGGAATAAAGCATCCGCCAACTCCTGGACAGTCTGTGGTGCAACGTGGCGTTGGTGGATGGAGCGAGACATGATGTCCCAGATGTGCTCAATCGGATTCGGGTCTGGGGAACGGGTGGGCCAGTCCATAGCTTCAATGCCTTCATCTTGCAGGAACTGCTGACACACTCCAGCCACATGAGATCTAGCATTGTCCTGCATTAGGAGGAACCCAGGGCCAACCACACCAGCATATGGTCTCACAAGGGGTCTGAGGATCTCATCTCGGTACCTAATGGCAGTCAGGCTACCTCTGGCGAGCACATGGAGGGCTGTGCGGCCCTCCAAAGAAATGCCACCCCACACCATTACTGACCCACTGCCAAACCGGTCATGCTGAAGGATGTTGCAGGCAGCAGATCGCTCTCCACGGCGTCTCCAGACTCTGTCATGTCTGTCACATGTGCTCAGTGTGAACCTGCTTTCATCTGTGAAGAGCACAGGGCGCCAGTGGTGAATTTGCCAATCCTGGTGTTCTCTGGCAAATGCCAAGCGTCCTGCACGGTGTTGGGCTGTGAGCACAACCCCCATCTGTGGACATCGGGCCCTCATACCATCCTCACGAAGTCGGTTTCTAACCGTTTGTGCAGACACATGCACATTTGTGGCCTGCTGGAGGTCATTTTGCAGGGCTCTGGCAGTGCTCCTCCTGTTCCTCCTTGCACAAAGGCAGAGGTAGCGGTCCTGCTGCTAGGTTGTTGCCCTCCTAGGGCCTCCTCCACGTCTCCTGGTGCACTGGCCTGTCCCCTGGTAGTGCCTCCAGCCTCTTGACACTACGCTGACAGACACAGCAAACCTTCTTGCCACAGCTCACATTGATGTGCCATCCTGGATGAGCTGCACTACCTGAGCCACTTGTGTGGGTTGTAGAGTCCATCTCATGCTACCACGAGTGTGAAAGCACCACCACCATTCAAAAGTGACCAAAACATCAGCCAGAAAGCAGAAAGGTACTGAGAAGTGGTCTGTGGTCCCCACCTGCAGAACCACTCCTTTATTGAGTGTGTCTTGCTAATTGCCAATAATCTCCACCTGTTGTCTGTTCCATTTGCACACAGCATGTGAAATTGATTGTCAATCAGTGTTGCTTCCTAAGTGGACAGTTTGATTTCACAGAAGTTTGATTCACTTGGAGTTATATTGTGTTGTTTAAGTGTTCCCTTTATTTTTTTGAGCAGTGTATATATATATATATATATATATATATATATATATACCAGTCACTGCTGTCTCAACAAAACCTTTTTTCCAAGTCAGTTTGAGCCATTTCTCATGGACCATTCTTCATGAAATTTACACACAATGTAAAGAGTAACAAGTATTTTCAAATTATGTCAAAAACTGAAAAACAACAAAAATGGAGATAGGAAGTTTTGTGTTCCAACAGCAGTGTGTGTGTGTGTGTGTGTGTGTGTGTGTGTGTGTGTGTGTGCGTGTGTGCGTGCATGTGTGTGTGTGTGATTATTTGCATCAAGAGAAGGAGAAAATGCAACTAACTTCCAAGACTGAACTTTGGAGGTGTGGAAAAACATCCATACAGATTTCTGAAAGCAAGTCTCCTGAAAAGAAGCATCATCTCTCTCTCTCTCTCTCTCTCTCTCTCTCTCTCTCTCTCTCTCTCTCTCTCTCTCTTTCTACTGTTTATTGTCAGAGTCTGCAGCTTCTGGTGAGCATGTTTGAAAAGATATTATCCACATTGTCAGTACAGAAATGATCTCAGAATGCAGATTCTGCAGTTTTCAGTTCTGACCGAATAGTTATAAAATACACAAGCAGACCCGTCTGCCTTAAAATGTGTTAAATAGGGCTATACACATAGCTGACACACAAACTGTTATGCAACGCACACACACACACACACACACAGAGGGCACTTAGAGAGTTATGTGAGATGAGACACTACAATTATGTATGAAGTATTTCGGGCGCTGGCTGGAGTGTTCTCGTAAAAAGCTAACCGCCGCCAGCGAAGCACATTCGAATATTTTATCCACTCCACACTGATCCACATTTTAATGTTAGAAAAGATTCTGTTGTTTCTGAATGTCATCCATTTCATCCATCCATCCATTTAGTGTCTGAACGCTGTTACTCCTCTTCACTGTTATCTCAGTCATCGATAGACTAATAACTAATTCCCCTGACATCTCTCTCTCTCTCTCTCTCTCTCGCTCTCTCTCTCTTTCTCTCTCTCTCTCTCTCTCTCTCTCTCTCTCTCTCTCTCTCTCTCTCTCTCTCTCTCTCTCTCTGTCTCTCTCTTTCTCTCTCTCTGTCTCTTTCTCTGTCTCTGTCGCTCTCTCTCTGTGTCTCTCTCTCTCATGCTACGTCTGGTTGTCCTCCTTCTCTTCTTTTCTTCTCTCTGTCACTACCCCTTCTTTGTCTTTTCTCCTCCCTCTTGCTCCCTCTCTCACATGGTTCTGTCCTCTTTTTCTCCTCCCCCCTCTTTTTCATAAATTGTTTTCTTCTTTTTCTTATTTTTTTCTTCTCTCCTTTTTCTCGCCTCTCCTTTCTTGTTTGTCTTCTTGTTCTCATCACACTCTTCTTCTCTTTCTTTTGTCTGGTTTTTTTTCTTTTCTTTCTTTTTCTTTCTTTATTTGGGGCAGTCATGGGCTGGAGGTTAGGGAACCCACCTCATGACTGGAAGGTCGCCGGTTCGCTCCCCAGTGCTGACAGCACATGACTGAGGTGTCCTTGAGCAAGACACCTAACCCCCAACTGCTCCCTGGGCGCTGCACGTTGGGCTGCCCACCACTCCGGGCAAGTGTGTCCACTGCCCCCTAGTGTGTGTGTGCTCACTAGAGTGTATGTGGTGTTTCACTTCATGGATGGGTCAAATGCGCAGGTGAAATTTGAAGGTTTAAATTCCCCGTTGTGGGAATAATAAGGGTCACTTAATCTTATTAATGTTTTTCTGTATTCTGTTTTGCCTCTCTCTCTTTACCCCTTCTCCTTTTCTGTCTCTCTCTTTCTTTTTCTCTGTTTTAAAATGGTAGTTTCCCATTCTATTCTTCCTTTATTTCTCTCTTGCTGTGTCTCTCAATCGGTGCCCGCCTCTCTCTCTCTCTCTGTCTTTGTTTCTTTCATGAATCTTCCTGTTTTCTTGTCCTCATTTCTTTTCTTCTGATTTCTTCTCTCTCTCGCTGTCTCTCTCTGTCTCTCTCTCTCTCTCTCTCTCTCTCTCTCTCTCTCTCTCTCTCTCTCTCTCGTTCATGAATGGTTCTTTCTCCTGTTATTTGCTTGTAAAAAGTCTGATTTACTTCCACTGAGCAGAAATGCAAATAGCAGCTTTGTATTAACTTCACTCTTCTCACACTCATAAAACACACACACACACACACACACACACACACACACACACACACACACACACACACAGAGAGAGATCACCGAGCTTCATAGAGTCATCACTTTCTGTTCGTCTGCACGGGTATGAAATTAAAACCCAGCTCTAACCTGTACAAGTGACTGAAACCCAACCCAGCCCGACTGGTGCTGCTAAGTTTGATACATGCAGTAACAGAGGTGGATTTCACACAATTTTACAGTACTTTACTTCATTACTAAGCACGTTGATCAACAAGAAATGTCATTCCTGGGTAAACTGGATACCTGTAAGGTACTTATAATGTTCATTTTTTATGGAATTGCTGATCATTCTTAGCAGAGAAAAGGATCCACTTTTATCGATTACACCCCCCTATGCTAAAGAGAGAGTAAGAGAGAGAGAAGGTCTGAGGGTGCATGAAGTTCACATAGGCATATTCTTTCAAATAAAACCAAGCCTAGGCTGATGTTTTTCTTTTTTTTCAGCCTCTGGCTGTAAGCCTATATTCTGTCAGACACTGGCCTGCAACCTGAAATTCTGTCGAGCACCGGCCTGAAGCCTGAAATTCTGTCGAGCACTGGCCTGAAGCCTGAAATTCTGTCGAGCACTGGCCTGAAGCCTGAAATTCTGTCAAGCACCGACCTGAAACTTAAAATTCTGTCGAGCACCAGCCTGAAACATAAAATTCTGTCGAGCACTGACCTGAAGCCTGAAATTCTGTCGAGCACCGGCCTGAAGCCTGAAATTCTGTCGAGCACTGGCCTGAAGCCTGAAATTCTGTCAAGCACCGACCTGAAACTTAAAATTCTGTCGAGCACCAGCCTGAAACATAAAATTCTGTCGAGCACTGACCTGAAGCCTGAAATTCTGTTGAGCACTGACCTGAAACCTGAAATTCTGTTGAGCACTGACCTGAAACCTGAAATTCTGTCGAGCACTGACCTGAAACCTGAAATTCTGTCGAGCACTGACCTGAAACCTGAAATTCTGTTGAGCACTGACCTGAAACCTGAAATTCTGTTGAGCACTGACCTGAAACCTGAAATTTTGTCGAGCATCAGCCTGAAACATAAAATTCTGTCGAGCATCAGCCTGAAACATAAAATTCTGTCGAGCATCAGCCTGAAACATAAAATTCTGACAACCACCGGCCTGAAACCTAAAATTCTTGGGCTTCATCAATTAGCAGACCTCTACTGTGTGTGTTTATTCTGAGATAGTGATATGTGACATTGCCAATAGGGCCCTCATATCCTGTTATGCTCTTTTGTGCTATAACCTTGAATCTGTGATGACAAACATCTTAAAAATACCTACATCTGTGTGAGTGGCAGGGCTACGTGTGCCTGTATACAAAACTAATACCTGAGTACTGTTATTGAGAATGAGTCTCTTTAGGACCACGTAAATTACAGGAGTGTACAAACACACGCACACATAGTCTCAGTACTCATTTCCACTATTGACTGTGTATAATGAAGGTGTCAAAGTTTTGTTTATCAAACATCAAAAACAAATGATGAAATAAATATAAATAGTGTGGCTTAAAAATATGAGCTGTTTGATAGAGACTCAAAATAAAGTCAGCATAGCTGTAAGTCAGACAGTTTTTATATCTGCCATTTGTTGTTGTCTTTAATAGAATAATTTTCATAGGCGGTGAGTTGGTTAATTGGACGACGGCACACGACACACAATGCACAACAGCTAAATTACTGTTTTGAGAGAGAAAATCAAAACAAATCCTCAAAGTCCTCCAAATGCTCGAGCAGTTTAATGTGTTTCATTCACTTTGCAAAGCTAAAATGAGCACTTCAAGTGTAGTGTTGCCAGAGCTTAGGAAAAACAGCTCCCCAGAGCCAGACAGGGTGATTAAAACAACACAGTGAGCACAAGCAGGGTGGACAGATCGGGTATGCTAGCTTAAATGTTAGATGCTAGCTGTGATAGTTGCCTATGCACACAAAAAAAGACAAACACACAACAAAAAATAAACAAATACAAGCATTTAACCATTTGACGTGTAATTTTGTTCCAAAACAAACCACACTTCAGAAACATTCAACCTTCAATGAATTATGAAATTCACATGAAAATAAATGTTTTGTTTTATAAGAAATTATACAAAAAAAAAAAAAAAACATTTTAGGGGATTTTAGTTGCCTTATGGCAACAGTCTGCAACAATGGTACTTCAAACTGCAGTGCATACAGTGGGAGTACACCAGTATACTGCCAAAGGACCTCATTCAGGCATAAGAAAAACATGCATAACAGCCAAATTATGACTTATATATTAATTTGACTGATAAAGCAATCAATTTGTAAGGTAAAAGTGAAAAGTCCATTGTATCCAATGGCGATGTATTCATTCGCTCTGTTTGTATACACGCAATGCAAGATTGCAGTTTCATTGTCGCATGCTGTTGCCATATGGCAACAATTATGTTTTATCATTTTGTATAAAACTCAAAGTCTAAACAGGTTTAATTTATGGAAAATAATTTGTAATCTCCTACAGAATTCAACAAGATGGAATGTGATCAGATAACAGTATGTTACTTAGAAAGTCAGGCAAAAAAGAAAGAAAGAAAAATAATTGTTGCTTTCTGGCAACGTCATGCAGTAAGGAGTTAAAGAAGTATGCTGTTGTTTTGAGTCTGTCCTTGCCATAGCTATAATCCTAATTTGTGCTAGTTAGTATCTGTCCACTTGCAGAACAGCTGGGAATAGCCTTGTTTAGAAGGTTGCATGCAGAAAAAAAAGGCTAAAATGCTAAAATAATAGGAAAGATCTTAACATTTTAGGGAATTTTATTGACGCGTTTTCACTAAATAACAGAAGAAATAATGTATGGTGTGGGCGAATGTAAGGCTATGTTGGATGACTATGCAGCAAGTGAAGAATTCTCTGTTACAGGGTGGACTCCATAAAAGCATGAGCAGATGGTTTTACAAACACTTTTTATTGGCAAACTGTTGACAAACAAAACTCAAAGACAGTATTTTAGCTTTGAAGGATCTGAGCTCCATTAGGCCCTCGTAACTAGCCCATCTGTCTGTAATATACACTCGTTCACTGGAAACTTGGAAACTTTGCACAGAGACTTTATATTGACTCACAGCCCAGTTGGCAAAATAATACCAAAAAGGAAACTAATACATACGGACAGTTTCTGGGTCAACTGGCTCTTATAAGAGCTTAAAGGAATTAATGAATTTGAAAAATCTAATAAACACAATTTCCCCATTTTTTTCCTTTTTCCTTACAGATTTGCACTGTAACTATGAAGCTAATGTAGCTAACAAGTATTCGGCATAGTGCAAACTGCCCAAGTCATTACACATTTGCTTCAAACCGTGACAAGTCAATGTTAATTCCGAATCATAACACATTTTCCGGTAGTAAAATGATGTATTTATGAGTGGAGCACAGTATCAGGGAGGGTCTCTGAGTTAGTTCAGCATTCTGCTCAGCGATAGGTGGGGATTGTGGGAAAGTCGTGAAATTACTGGTTAATATTATTTTTCCTGCCCATTTGTGCACAGTGACCTAATTAAAACTTAAAAGACTGTCCCAAAGCAGGCAAACAAAGTTATTTTGTTGTTATTATAGTGTGAAAACAAGAATTATGTCTTTAAAAGGAGAAATGCTGTTGACGTTCTTGCATAGTTTAATAGTTCCATGGTAAACCAAGTTATTCAGAGTGATTTGATGTGAAATGCACTATTATAGAGAAACTTAGTAAGTCAAAATTGTTCACAGTGATGGTGATAGGAACCAAACGTCTGAAAAGTTATATCATTAAACTTCTAAACTAAATTAAATTTCTACAAATACATTGGCTTGGCATTGTTTTATGAAAGTTCTGAGACAAGGCTTTAGTCTAATACTTATTATCAGAAAAAAAAACAAAAGAAAACCTTTTTACAGATTTACCTGTTTCACTGTTACCAACATTATATACAGAAGAAGTCTCTTGGACATCTACCGGTTATGAATAAAATGGTTATATTTACATTGTAAATGTTTCCTACCACCACAACTGTAAGGATATCAGAGTGGGTATGAGTTATGCAGACATTTTGAAGAAAAATATGATCTTGGCTGTTCTCTTTAAATGGTATGGTAGGACCAATCATGTTTAGTTTGACCAGAAACATGAACTAAGGTTCATTTTGATTTCAGGTTGGCTTTAAGTAATCTCAAATAGACTCTTTTATGTAGTTTCTGGCACTTTGTGACACATTATCATCTGTAAACAGGGATAAAAGTACATCACATAGCTTAAAACAGTACTAAGAGCCATCTTGAAGGCCCAAATACACACACAAGAAAAGGCTGCTGATTTGATGAGCACCACAAGGCCAAACATTATTAAAAAAAAACAAAAAACAAAAAAAACATATGATTGACAGGTTCATTAATTACAACAGTAAAGTTTAACTGCAGGCCTGTGGTCTCCTCTGTAAATAGTTTGGGCTATTTGATATGCACAATCTAAGCCAGAGGTGTTTTACTGTCCAGACTGAGAGATCATTTTAACACTTTTCCTCACGAAGGCATGCCAGTGCTGGTCCTAATAGCAGGTTCTCAAATATGCTTCAGTTAACGGCTGGCATGGAATAAAAGTCGATTGGTAGGGCGCGAGATTTCACTGCCGTGATGATTGCCCATGTGAATGTGTTAAAGAGAAGGTGCTATTTTAAACCACCTCAAACTCTCACCTCGAGTCCCGAATACGTATTTACAGGTGACTCTTAAACCTGCAGACACATTCCACAGATGCATGCCCCCACACACACTCTCGCAACCTCAGCTGAAGATGCCCATTGATCTTCATGTAACCCTTAACATTACATTGACTTAACAAAATTTCATATCTCCAAAATGGTAACTTTACAGGAGAAGGTAAAAACTTACTTTACTTTTAATGTAAGTCAATGAAACCAGACTTTTTTCCAAGTCATTCTGGACCATTTCTTTTTGTCCATTCATTCTGAAATTAACACACAATGTAAATGGCAACAAGCACTTTCAAATTGTCAAAAACTGAAAATGTTACCACGTTGGGTATAGAACGTTTTGTTACAAGAGCAACAATTTTTGTACCATCACAAAACATGAAAGATCTACGCTGCCAGTATGAATGTTTTAATGCACTTTTTCATAGCATTTTTCGTAATCTTAGCTAAAAGTAAAATCATCCTCACTTTCTTTGCATGGGTGGATGTGGATATCTGTTGACATAGAAACGTGAGCTGTCCATTGATGTTATGTTAGCGGCAATTTGTAGAAGATGCAGTGGTACTTCATGTGACTCATCCTTCCCTAGTGTACACCTCCCTTCTGGCTTAGTTAAATTGTGTGATAAGGAAAGTAGTGGGTGGAACTGGCCATGACTTAACTGGGGAAAAAATAGAAAAAAAAAACAAACAAACAAAAGTAGTGTTCTGTAGCAGCCAAGTGTTTAAGCAGATATATATATATATATATATATATATATATATATATATATATATATATATATATATATATATATATATATATATATATTCTTCAGCCTTGTTGGAAAAGCATCCTAGGTGGCTTCCCATGAAGCTGCTAGATGTAGAGTAAAGCTGCACCAAGACAAAGTGGGGCTACTTTTGAGGCATCAAAAATGGAAGTTGGGATTTTATTACCACTTCTCTGTCACTGAATTACCCTATGTATTATTTCAGTGTCATAATGTTTTAATGTTATGCCATCATATGCATTTCACTATGAATTTTGGCTAACTCCATAAGCAAAGTCTGCAGAAGCGAGCAGCTTTATGGCAGCTTCCAGAAAGTCCGAAATATTCTTCTTAGGGCCTACATGAATGGGATTGAAATTAGAATTAGAATTAAGACTTAAGTCTTAATGTTAAGTCTGTATGTCTACAATTTCAGAGAAAACCAAAGATTTAGATTGAGCAGTTATTTGAATGGTGGACCATTCTCAACATGGCAGCGGTGGCATGGGCATGCCCAACATAGCAGTGGTGGTGTCATGGTAGACTCTTTGGTCAGAAACTGACCATTGATGATGGGCTAGAGGAGGAGTAGCACAGTTTGTACAACAGTCTCTAAATGGACACCAGCAAGGTGGGTGAAAAAGTGACTTAGAAATGTATACATAAGGTTTACACCTGGTCATTTCAAGTGTCTTGAGTATCAGAGTTATATCTGGATAAAGATTATCCACATAAAAATGCACCCAAAACTAAACCTAACCACTCAGACTTGAGGTCTGAAACAAATTTTAGACAGATATTGTACAAGAGGGCGGCACGGTGGCGTGGTGGGTAGCGCTGTCGCCTCACAGCGAGGAGGGCCTGGGTTCGATTCCCTGGCCGGGTGACCGGGGTCCTCTCTGTGTGGAGTTTGCATGTTCTCCCCGTGTCTGCGTGGGTTTCCTCCGGGTTCTCCGGTTTCCTCCCACAGTCCAAAGACATGCAGTCAGGCCAATTGGACGTGCTAAAATTGCCCCTAGGTGTGAGTGACTGTCTGTGTCTGTCTGTCTGCCCTGCGATGGACTGGCGACCCATCCAGGGTGTATCCTGCCTTCCGCCCGAAGACTGCTGGGATAGGCTCCAGCACCCCCCCGTGACCCTGACGGAGAAGCGGCTTAGAAAATGGATGGATGGATGGATTGTACAAGAGCAAATGCATCCATCTCTTCAAGCCACATTCGACAAACCAAACTGCTCCCAATACTCCCTGTGCTGCTCTGCTTATGGAGAAGAGATCGCAACTGGACTGCTCCTTCATTCCAGTTATAAATATCAGTAACATGAGTTATATGTATTATATTGAACCCAGTAGCCTTCAAATATAGTTAATCTTGCTATAATACATTATGGTTTAAAGCACATAGTCTATGACTGCAATGACTACTTTGGGAAGCTAATTATTCTAAACTTGAACAGCTAAATATCACTAAATCTGTTTAGCTACACAAAATTATGATTGCGAACAGAAGAGGAAAAATACAGAACAAGCTTATTGTAATTGAACTGATTTGCATATTACACACCATACAGCAGATTTCAGTCTGGAAATGAAGTTGGTTACCAAGTGTAAATGCATGTGGTTAAAATAAAATACACGTCCCATGAAATAACCAGGTGTAAACAGTCTCTTACTAAGTCTTGAGTAGACTTTTCAGTACCCCTGTTTGAAACAGGCTTCTAAACTCAGCTCTAGGATCTGGTTGGTGTCAATGTGCGGTTGCCTAAGAAGTACCAGAGGGTAGATTTCTTTCACTTGGCTGTGGAACACAGACATTGCTGGACCACCCCCACCCTCCCTCAAGCATGGAGGGTGAAACAGGAGGCCGCAGCCAGGAGAGGTTAACCCGGGGTCAGTGAAGTGTGTCACAGCCGAGAGAAAGAAAGATATATCTTAAACTGAGCCGGAATGTCAGCCAGCTAGCAGCACTACTAGACCTGCACTAAGAGGTGCAGGTTTTTCAGCAGCTTAGAAAAGCGTCTGGAATCCACTCTGCACATACATAAAGAGGGCGCTTTTAGGAGGGGCTCTCGCTCTACGCTAAACCACCTGAAGAACAAGCGATTAAGCAAAAGTGTGTGTCTCGCATGGCTCCCCAAAGATCATCAGGTTTATGTAGTTTAGCATGTGCTGCGGTCTCATGTTCTGTTTGGCTTGATTGAGTATTTTCGCCATTGCATGCTTCACCAAATAACCCACGTTTCTGTGAAAGCAGTAACCTGAAACGACGTAGGCTGTGTGGGGGTGTGTGCTTATGAAAGAAAATGAGATCTACAGACATGGTAACTAATGGCCTGGTAAAGACATACAAAAGGTGCTCTGGTACCTTTTGCGCTACAGGTGTGTGTCAGGGAGGTTACATTTGCCTTTAGGCTTCTGCACCTGTTGGTGAGCTAACATAAGTAACAGCTTACAACTACAAACAGCATAATACAATACTGTAATAGTTTACTGCCATAGCACTGGGGTTGACAATATGGTTCAGCATTCAGTGTAAAAGCAGCTTGAGCCTTTAACACAGTAAAATCACACGGGCTCTTGCATTTTATCGCTTTAATATGTCAGCGCTGCTGTCAGTCACAGATCACGGACAGACTTCATCCTGAGTAGAACCTTATAAATGGTCCTTGGTCTGTTTTACCTGCTGAAGTGCTAAAGACTGTGGCTGTGTGCACGATGAGCCTCGAGGTCTTCACCGTAAAGCAAAGCTAAAGCAAACTGGGGCCGTTTTGTTTTCAAATGCACAAATGAATCGAACCACAAAATGAACCCCCTTTAAAGGGGCCGTTAAAAGAGGCCTGAGTTTGTTTGGTGTGTTCACATATGCAAAAGAAACCATGACTCAGCGAGTCCACCCCAAGTGTGAAAACACCCTAAAACCCTGTTAAAACATAATGGCATACCCATGCACATGGGACATGCCCAGCACAATATGGTAAGTACTTCTTACATAAACACCCCAGGTACCAAAATGCAGAGGTGTCAAATTCAGGTCCAGAAAGTAAAAGTCCTTCCCAGGATTTTGTTCCAACAGGCTGGCTTCTCTAGTTAGATCACACCACCAGCAGAGCTGTCCAGCCTGTTGGAACAAAATCCTGGGAAGGATTTTTACTTTCTGAACCTGGATTTGACACCTCTGCCAAAATGTCAATCAATTTTTTATCAATAAACACGGAACCAACACACACGGGCAACTACTGTATAATCTGAATCTTCTACTGTACAGAATGTTCCCCTTACTCCATATGTAGCCAGTCATCAAATGTCTGATGTTTGCTTCTCTGGTTTTACATTGATGCTAATGCAGCTAACAAGCAATGTTGTATATAATGTTATAACTGCATAAATCATCAAGTACTTGCCGCGGGCAACATTAAGTTGTGAAGAAGACTTGCTGTTATACTTTATGCCCAAAGGTTTGTAGCCATCTATTCCTCCAGTGTATCTTCTAAATTAGGGAAGTTTTCCCTTCTTTCCTGCAAGTACCTTCCGAGATTTTCAGGGAAGTCTTTACACTGGATGTTCGAATCTTGCTGTGAGGATTTGATTGTATCCAGCTACAGTCACAAACACCATTCCAACTCATCTCAGCAGTACTGGATCGAGCTCCACCACTTCAGAGAATGCAGTTCCACTGCTCCGCAGCCCAATGCTGGAGGGCTTTATACCCCCTTCGCCGACGCTTGACATTGGGCATAGGCTTCTATAGTTTTCACATTCTATTAGCACTGCTTTTCTATGGAGATTATGAAGCTGTTCTTGTGCACCTGGAACACCTGTGGCAGCAGTGCTGAATTGGAAGGTCTGGATGCCTAAAACAGTCATATACCTAAAAGCATCCTGAAGTTGAAGTTGAGGCAAATGTCTGGCAAGGCCTGTAAACTGTACCCTGCTGATGGAGTATACATTTCTGTTACTTGTGAGCTTCATTAGCCTTATAGCTCCAGTGCTAAACTAAAGAAGTGAAACACATCTTGACTGATTGACTACATTGGAGATGCGGCGAAATGTGTGGACATTTTTGGCTCTGAAGAAAGAGAGGCCTTATTATTGTGACAGACATCATTAGATTTCTTTTCGCAAGATGCTTTTCCTAAATGGTCCCTCTGCCACGTAAATGGTCGTCCCTTGTGTGTTCTCTTCTTGGCTGGAAAAGTCTGGATTAAACTGGCTAGACAGTAGTAATAAATAAGCAGAGTGGGATCCCTCTGCATTACTCCATCCCAGGAGATAAAGAGTGAGATCAGCTAAAAGAATACTCCAGCATTTCTTAACTTAAGCTGTAGCATTCAGTCGATTACGACAGACTATAACATTGACTTAAAACACACAGTTGTAGCCAGTGCACAGATGCTTCTGCTATAAGTGAGTTTCGAGCTAACAGGTTTTCTGTTTTATTTCTGAGTGCAGAGAAACCATTGTCCGTGGTAATCGGCCCAAATGCTACAGATGCAGCAATCGGGTGAAAAAGAATATTCCTTTAATAGACGTATGTGTATGTGTGCGCGTAAGTGACAGCAAAAGAGATGTGGTTTGAAAAATTGCTCCGTCGTGAAGGCAAACAGAATTTTCTGACAGAGGTTGTGGTTATCTGGAAAAATCTGTCCAGTTTCACAGTGCTTGCATCAGCAACGGGGGGAAAAAGATGAAACAACTTAATACTCTAAAAGGACAAAGGAAGTCTCTCTCTCTCTCACTCTCTCCCCATGTCTATCAGTGGAAGACATGTCCAAACATGATTGCCTGCTGTTGACTGCAATGGCTTCTTTGTGTAAAATGATTAAAAATGCTTCTGTCTTCACTGTCCAGCTGCAGCCAAACATCTGACTCGGCGAGCATCAGACGCGGTAGCAGCCGTGGCAACAGCAGGACCAGTTAGCTCACCAAGTCCATTCAGGAAACCTCTACATTTGTTTTTGTTTTTTTTTTTTTGTTGCTCTTGTTTTTCCGTGGATGAAGTTTCATTGAGAGTTGCCTTAGAGCCAGGCCCATAATATCAAAGCACATCTAGCCTTGAGTTTTTAATTAGGCGGTGTGGAAATATGTTTATTTTTAGTGAGCCTCTCTCTTTTTGCTGAAGGCTTAACTCTTAATTATAAATGGACTGCATGGCATATGCTGGCTGGCTGAATGGTAATGGTTTGTTATTTTAGTCACCAAAATAAAAGCTCATTATAAAAAATAGGATCTCACTGAAATAGGATCACATTGTTTATGTGGGTTTATGTACCAAAAAGGCCATAATTAATTTTTCCATGACCTCCCTTTATCCTGTAAAATTAAACCAGGCTGGCTTACAGACTGATATGTAAATGATCTCTGTTATGATTGGGCGCTTCTGTTGTGACTGGGCGATTCTGCATCATTTGGAAAAGCAGTCTGGCTGAATGTTGAACAAACTGTTAGGCAAAAACCATCAGGGATATTAGAAAGAACTAGAAAGGGAAAGTTTGTGAAAGTTGGCTTAACAAAATTGTTGCTATGAAATGCCAGATGGTTGTTAAGGTGCTGCTAGGGCAATACTGTGGTGTCCCAGGTGGTTACTAGGGTGTTGTTATCCTAGATGGTTGCTAAGATAATACAAGGCCATTGCTATGAAATCCCAGGTGATTACTAAAATATAGCTATGATGTTGCTCTGTAATCTCAGGTGGTTGCTAAGGTGTTGATGGGCAATTGCTTTGGTACCCCAAGTGGTTGAAAATGTGTTGCTAGGCCATTGCTATGGTATCAAGGTTGGTTGCTAAGGTGTTGCTGTGGTATTCCAGGTGGTTGCTATGTTGTTGCTAGGCCACTACAAGGCATCTCAGGTGGTTACTCAAATGTAGCTGTGCCGTTGCTTTGGTGTCCCAGATGGTTGATAAGGTGTTGCTAGGCCATTGCTATGGTATCTTTGGTGGATGCAAAGGAGTCTGTATATGATGTCTATGAGGGGCTGAGTGAGAAATGTCCTCTGTGATATAAAGCATTATCTCAGTATACCACCGTGCGTTTCCTGTGGAAAAGAAATTATGTTTGAATGAAGACTGTATGGAAACTGTGCATGCAGTCAGCCCCAAAAGCATTAGTCACATATAGTCACTACAATCCTTCAAAATTTTGTGCTCCTAGCTCAAACACTATGACCTTTCAAAAGGTCAAAAAACCAACATAATAAGCTCCTTTAAAATATCTGTCGTTGGAAAGCTGCAATGATTCATCTGCTTCCCGATAGCGAGAAACAGCACAATGTTTAATCATTGATCTTCAACTTCACTAACTGTTGTCTGCAGGAACAACACTCTGTATCACTTCAGTGTAAAATGGTCAACACAATTGGGCAGCGATATGAAAGTATTCATTATTATGACATCACAATCATGATTAATGCAGTTTTCATGTATAGACTCTATGGACCAGGGGCATTGACAGTGTTCATAAAATCTGACTCAGACTAAAAAACAAACATCAATGACAGTTCAGTTTTGCTATATATAAGCCATCAGCAGCAAAATAAATTCATGTTTCTATCCAGCACATGTGGTTTTGCAGTTTTCTTTTGTTCCTCTTGTAGGTACTGTCAGGAGTATCCCATTACATTCTCAAGTGTATAACAGTTATTCCAGAATTACTAATTCAGAACTGAGGATTGGGACTGCTGAGGTGCCAGAAACAGCACGAGAGCATATTGACCTGACGGCTTTACAAATGACTCCACCGGTGTGAGTTCTCCAGGACTGGACTTGTTTCTCCATATGTTCTGTCTGATATTGAAACAGGCTTTGCTTAACCCTTCAACCACAGAAGTAGAAATTATTACTGCCAGTAACAGAAGCTTGGTGTAATTTTACATGCAATTTATTTTAATTACTTTTCACTCTTTGAAACAAGCTTAGACATTTTGTTGAAAGTGAAGATTAAAGACTTTCAGTTCATACCACATGTGGGGTAGAAGAGGAGGTCTTTTATTAGATATATTAGGAGATATTTCAGGAAGAAACGTTTCCCTCAGTGTTATTCAGTGCAAACTATATGTAGAAATAAAATAAAAAAAACAATTGGTGATAAAAGATCATGAACGTAATTGCACATATATAATATTCTGTATAAACATTTCATTTCAGCATTTCACAATCACTGCCATTTGTTTTGAGACCTCCCCTTAACTGTGATTGGTTCTAATCACTGTGTTATTTGTTCTAAGACCTCCCCTTAACCTTAGGTTCTAGGACCTCCCTCAAGCTCTGATTGGTCCTAACCACCATGTCATTCTTCTGAGACCTCCAACTGACTGTGACTGGTCAACTGCTCAAAGTAGGCAGAGTTCTTTGTAGTATATTAGCAACACTGTGTTTGACAGGTGCTGGCTTTCATTTAATTTAATACGCACTACTAATGGAAGGGTCCATAAGATTAAATGTTCACCTTCCGATTAGTCACCCTCATAACTACATAGCTTACACTATATTTTCATAGTAGTTAATTAATTTATGTATGGTAATTAGTGAAGAAGATTTAGAGATAAATAAATGGAGACAATAAACTTGAAGCCCAAGGGTTTAACAGACCAGGATTATTGCAGTTATTAGGCAGGCAGTCTTATTATGTAGGAAAGGGAGGAGAGAAAAGAGAAACAGAGGTGAAGTTGAGACTGCAGCAGATAGTGTTTCTGTTTTCATTTTGGATCTGATGACCTGAGAGTGAGAAGAACATGCTCCATTTGAGACGCAGATGCTTGTGTGCAATGTGCCACTGACAGCCGTGGGGTTCCCTCACATGCATACCACACACATACCCACCCTACACTACAAAATAAATGGTATTTTGACAAGTTAAATCTTAAAAGGTCTCTTAGGGACCCTTCCAGATCTTCCACTGTAAATGCAGAAGGAAGCCACGTAGCTAATGTTACAGTAAATTTAATATTTGTGTTTAACTTCTAGATCAGTGGCTACGCTAGCAGTCAGAGGTCTTTATTTCAAGGGAGGATTCTCAATGCATGAAGGGCATTTATACAGATGTAACGCATGCAGAATATTGTAGTGAGAGAGCATTGATAGATGAAAATGAACAAAAGGATGCAATGCTTTGCTGCAGAATACTTCCTAACATGACAAATAACATTAAATCCTATTTTTGGGCCAGAATTTTCTTGCTGCACTGGCAAATAATCCTTAGAGGAAGTACAACAATCAGTGGTTGGATGGTGTAGTGGGTAACACCTCTGCCTTCTACGCTGTAGACTGGGGTTCAATCCCCACCTGGGTAAACACCCTACACTATACCAATAAGAGTCCTTGGGCAAGACTCCTAACACTGCCTTCACCTTCCTGTGTAAAAATGATCAAATTGTAAGTCGCTCTGGATAAGAGCGTCAGCCAAATGCTGTAAATGTAAATGTGTAGTAAGAGAATCTCACCACCACTCTACATGAATGCAAAGAGACACTCAGCCATAGTTTACTCCTCAAACAGACACACACACTCCTTCTGTCTATAGTTTGTCATCTGATCTGCTGCTCAGTGCGATGGCTGAAGACTCCCTGTGTGTAGCACATGGCCCAGTATCCATTTGCCTAAACAACAGCAGGTGTGGCTGAGCAGAAGAGTGTACATCTCTCATTCCAATCAGTGCAACAGCTGCCAGCAAACCCTACTGGCCCAGAGAGTTCACAACACGTGCCTGTATCAAGCATAAACCTCAGCCCAAAATCTAAACCTAACACTCACACTAGTGCTAACCTTAACCTTGAAACTTAAAATGAATCCTTCCCTTAAACCTACCACTCTAATGCAAGTCCTAACCCGAATCTTAAACCTAACCTCAATCCAGAATCTAGACCTAAACCCTAAATCTATCATTCTAATACAAACCTTAACCTCAAAACCTAAAATGAACACTTCCTTTAAACCTAACACTCTAATGCAACCCCTAACTTTAAACCAAATCTTAAACCTAACCTTAAACCTAACACTCTAATGCTGGCCTTAAGCATAACTTCAACTGAAAGTCAAAACCTAAATCCTAAAACTAACATTCTAATACTAACCTCAACCTCAACCCAGAATCTAGACCTAAACCCTAAATATGATAGTCTAATGCTGACCTTAACCTCAACCCAGAATCTAGACCTAAACCCTAAATATGATAGTCTAATGCTGACCTTAACCTCAACCCAGAATCTAGACCTAAACTCCAAATCTAACATTCTAATGCTAACCTTAACCTCAACCCAGAATCTAGACCTAAACCCTAAATCTAATAGTCTAATGCTGACCTTAACCTCAACCCAGAATCTAGACCTAAACTCCAAATCTAACATTCTAATGCTAACCTTAACCTCAACCCAGAATCTAGACCTAAACTCCAAATCTAACATTCTAATGCTAACCTTAACCTCAACCCAGAATCTAAATCTAAACACCAAATCTGACATTATAATACTAACCTTAACCTCAACCCAGAATGTAGATCTAAACCCTAAATCTGGCATTCTAAGGCTAACCTTAACCTCAACCCAGAATCTAAACCTAAACCCCAAATCTAACATTCTGATACTAACCTTAACCTCAACCCAGAATCTAGTCCTAAACCCTAAATCTAACACTCTAATGTTAACTTTAACCTTATGTCTAATTCTAACCATATCCATGGTCGTGATTCTACCCCTAATGCTTAAGTGCTAGATACTCCACTGAACGTCACCAGATAGATCCTAACCATTTGTAGCTTTGTAGACAAGTTACATAGGATCACCAGAAAAAAGGAGGATTTAACTTGAAATGAATGGACTGCAGTGTAGCAGAGCCCAGTCCCACTGTGTTCGTGTCTTTATTGAAGAATGCGTGACTTGTCAAGTCCGTGACCGTCAAAAGCCTGAGTCAAGACAAATAATATCTACAGTTGATCATTTCTCAGTGCAAGGCCTCTCATCTTGAGAAGTATTTTACTGGTGAGTCAATGTCGGTGTTGCTTTTATCCTCTGTGAGAAACAAAGTCTGTCTGGATATGGACAAAGATGTCCTGACATGTACGATGAGTAGCAATTGTTGTTCCTCGTCTTGTGCCAGTGAGTTGTGAGCAGGTGAGTCAGAGGTTGTTTTGCTGACAGGTTGGATCCACCTGTCTCAATGTGGCTTTTCTCAGGTGAAGATCATGTTAGTCAGCTGTAGCTTGAGGTGCTGCAGTACACTGGAGCTTTTGATTTGGTGAGATGGACATTACAATGAAGTCTCACACCTGGACCACCTGCTTTTTCAAACAGTTCATGCATTGCTAAGAGCTTGCAGCATTCTAAGAATATTTAGGGGGAAGTTCAGTGGATGGATTGAACATTACTGAGGATGTTCCCCTAAGTTAAATGCTCTAGCATAGGGGTGGTTTCCATGGGGGTGAGTGAGGGGATGAGTTTCAGGACACACTGGGATGTTAACTGAAACCAAAACAGCTGACAATAAATTAAAACTTACTAAGATTCTTATAGTATGTAGGCTACAGTATGTCACAAAAAAGTTCAATGTCTATTCAGTTCAGTTTTTTTAGGTTGTAATTTGTACTTTGTCGTTTTTCATCATTTCAAAAACTGAGGTTACAGATGTTTGCGTGCTCACAGTTAATCTTTCTGCTCCTGTTGTTTTGTTGTTTTGATGTGTTTTAAAGTGAAATCAGACCTAAATTAGAGAAGTTGTCCCTCTTATTGTACCTTCTCTCAACACGAACAGTGATTACGAAGACTACAAGACTACTTTCTACCTTGTAGAAACTGTGAAATATAGCTTATATTTTCAGTGTTGATCTGCTGCGGCTCAAGCTGTTTAGCTGAGGCTAAAGATGGTGAACTTAAAATTTTGGATAAGAAGGTGCCGGCTTTGTGGCATGTGAAAGGAACAGTGTATTTAATCACCATTTTGGAATTTCGTTATGCATAAAATGGTTTGTGAAGTCTATTTGATTGATTGATTGATTTATTGGTCAAAATTTTAGCCTGAAAATCTGAAATCTCTTGTCCTAAAATGGTCAAAAACTTGGCTGAACATGTTTGGTGGCTTGAACTTCGGGGTGTTCCTAATGATAAATAGAAAGAGTTTTGTCATATTGAGAGTGTGGTAATCTTTGTGCTTCAGGTGTTCTAATGTTTTCTCCATGTTGGATGAGTAACTAAATCATTCATCTGTGGATAGATTATGGTGGTTTTTTTGTCGCACTCAGTACAAAAGTCTACGTTTTTTCAACATAAACATGCGGTTTAAATGTGCAGTGTTTTGTGCAGGCTAGAGGAATGTTTTATAATCATGGGTCATGTTGATCATTTTTATTTGTCTGTTTTTGAGAGAAAAAAGTATGATTTTTGAGATAAGCATGGATGTATTCCATATTATTCAGTATTATTTTTCTTTCCTCCATGAAGTAGTGCGGCACGGGAGATGAGTCAAGTGGAAAATGTACGTCACCATCCTCCGTTTATGGTGTCCATTCACACCATTCTTGTTCTAACTGGGTGTTTTCAATGAAGAATGTATTTGGTCCCACTTTATATTAAGTGTCTCTAATAACTGTGCAGTTATACATGAATAACATATGCAGCAACACGGTAACCGCTGATGATTTAGTCAATGTTACAGATACATTTTAAGATAAGGGGGCATCTGCTGTACTGTCACATATACATACAGAATATACACAGCATTAGCAACATAAATAGCTAATTGTTAGGAAAGCTGGCAGATACAGTGTAAGTAATGCCTTAATGCCGTACATTAGATACTTCTTTTTTCTACTGGGAAAAAAAAATCTAAACAAATGCTGATCTAGTCTGAATACAAAGGTAATTACATTTGTGTTATTACATTTGTGTGATTACATGAGAATGAATAGGTTGGTACAACTATTAAGATACACTTGTGTAATTACATAAGGTGTACTTCTGCAATCCCTCTGTAACCATGATTAAATCATTAGTAGTCACATTGTTGTTGCATTTGTTGTTCACAAGTAACTACACGGTTATTAGAGACACTTAATATAAAGTGGCACCATGTATTTTGTCATTGTTGCAGTGTTTCTTTTTTTTCCTTTCCGTTTTCTTTTTCAATCTTTATTTTTCTCTGTTTCATCCTTTGGGAAATTTAGGGATTGAAACTCGCTAACTAGTGTTGTTTCAAAGCTTTAGTCTCAACGATACGTATACTGTGTTTTCAAAGCTTGGGGATTCATTCAAAATGCACAAGGTAAAATCTGACATATTGTAATGCAGTCAAAGATAGAGCTGGTTTGGAAACGCTGCTTACAGAAAGAGCACTGGAGGACAACATTATGCTTGATTCTCCAGTGCATTTTAAGAAATTAAAGTCTCAGATGTTTCCAATATTTACTAGAAGACCACTTATTTGTAATCCTCTGTGTTATGTGTTATGTGAACCCTCTAACTCATGGCAGGTTTCCAAATCAAACATCCAGGCAACCTCCACAAACATCCAGGGAATGGTTACAAACAAGCCTGCTTGCAAAACTAGAGTTCTGGGTCATCTGTCCCCCATCACCTCCTTCTTTACCCCTTCAAGGCCTCTTCCTCTTTCGGCCTGTCTATTTCCTGGAGACGCACACACACACACAGACTCTCTCACGGATGGTGTAATGTGTAGTCGGGTTGAGGTGGAGGGCTAGGTCAGTCAGGCTGGAAATGAATGCAATCCTATGGGATAAGTCATGGAAAATACCCCTCTAATGGTGAAAACAACTGCTAGCAGGACAGACCCTACACAGGCTACAAGGATTCTGCATCTGTGAGCACAGCTAAGATGGCCTGTCCAACAGAAAGTACTGGCTTTATGAGCACTTTCAAGACCTTTTATGAGAATAGCTGTAATTTCAGTAATATAAGAGGTTGTAGGTTGTGCAAGACCATTAGTAAGCATGCATAATTTAGCAGTCATTTTCAATTATTTTTTTGTGCACCCATTTTTGGTAGGTGATAAATTAGCTTGCTCTTATTAGGTAATACAAAGACAGGGAACAGAAGAAAACAAGAGAAAGAGATATGGACAAAAAGGACAGGCAGACAGATAGAGGAAGAGCTCCTCCTATGTTTCCCATTGCAGATTGAATTCCACACAGTTTGACCTTTATTATCAGTGACCGCCCTGGGCATTGAATGTAAATAACCTAGAGCACAGCATATAAAATATGCTGTTATATAACGCCCAAACAAAAGCTTTTATCAGTGACACTCTATATAGGACCTTGATTAGCAAAAAACTGGTTCTTGTTTGCAGAATCAAATTCTGGCTTCCTGATAGGAATTTTGAGCAGGCAGTTAAGCAAAGCAGAAAGAGTCATTGCTTTCACACCAGCCTAAAAGAGCACAGAAATATGTTACCAATGCTGTAGGAGTGTACATGGAAGTGTGCATGGAACCCCTCACCCACCAAATCTAGTGTAAGTCCATGGGAACAGTAAATAAAATCCATGCATAAATGCCTCTACTGCCCTCAGGCCTCCAGACGTGCTGAGATGTGCATCCACAGGGGAATGGTTCTCCCTTTTGCCATGGCTGAGATAAAAGTGTGGAATTTGCACTTATCTGGAAATAAACTGCCTTAGCATGGATAATTTGTTGGCACAAATACCTCTTAATAAAGGTCACCCTGATAGTTATTTGCCTCTTTAGAGTGCTGTCAGTAATTCTTAGTGCATCACCGGCATGAGAAGCTTGTTTATGTTTCCTGGTTGGTCTCCAGGAATTGTTACAGCTTTTTACCTGTTTATTTTATATAAGGCGGAAAGACATTCCATGTGTCCCTGTTGCAGAAATAGTCCTTTCATCCTTTATGGGTGAACTGGAACATTGTTTTGTATATTGTGCATGACCATGACTATGTTGTCTGCCCTGGAAAGTCCACCTCCTCAGTGCAGGCTCTTTACATTTTTTCAGTCCAACATGTGTCTTTCCTCTGCTAGTCTACTTTGTTCTGCTTTTGAGAGAACACATCTGGGAGCTGTTACAAGGCAATTTATCTCAGGTTAAATCTAAGGGGTGAGTGAGTATGTTTGAGTTGAAAAGAGATGATCTCCATAAAATTGAGGTCAGCTTAATCATATTAAGTTATTGGATCACCAACTTTATTGGAACTATGTCCTTGTGACCTTTTCAAATGTTGCCATGTTCAGATATGTTCCCAAAAGTATAGCATAGTTTGGGAAATTTCTGTGTTTATTGATATTGCCTTTCTCATATAGATTTACTGATTGTGCCATTGTGTGTTACATGAATTTAAACTAATTGTATTCATTTCTCTTCCCCGACAGGTTTCCGCAAGATCAGTCTGGATGACCTGCGCAAGGCATACATTGTTAAGGATGTTCAGCAATACATCCTCCACAGGCTGGACCAGGAGGAGGCACTACGGCAGCACCTCACCAAGGAGACTGCAGAAATGCTGAACCAACTCCACATAAAGAGTAGTGGATGCTTCTTGTACCTAGAGCGCGTCCTCGATGGCGTGGTTGAGAATTTTATCATGCTCCGTGAGATCCGTGACATCCCAGGGACACTGAATGGACTCTACCTGTGGCTCTGCCAAAGACTGTTTGTCAGGAAACAATTTGCCAAAGTGCAGCCCATCCTTAATGTAATTCTGGCTGCCTGCAGGCCTCTGACAGTGAAGGAGCTTTACCATGCTGTCTGGACTAAAAACATGACCCTGACCATGGAGGAGTTTCAGAAAAAGATGGATATCCTCTCAAAGTTACTTGTGGATGGACTTGGAGGTACTAAGATGCTCTTTCACTACAGTTTTGCTGAGTGGCTTCTGGACGTTAAGCACTGCACTCAGAAATATTTGTGCAATGCTGCCGAAGGCCACCGAATGATGGCCATGAGCTACACTTGTAGAGCCAAACAGCTCAAACCTCTGGAGGTGCAGGAATTTGCCCTTCACTTGATTAACTCCAACCTCCAAATAGAACCCTTTAACTTGGCCTTGTGGATGGTGTGGAATGGCACACCTGCAAAAGACTCCCTTTCCACATCCATACCCAAAGAACAAGAGGTCTTGCAACTGCTGGTCAAAGCCGGAGCCCATATCAGCAATGAGGATGATCATGCTTCGTGCATTGTACAGCAAGCACTGGAACGAGAGGATTCCATTCGCACTTTGCTGGATAATGGGGCCTCTGTCAACCAAAGTGACTCCAGTGGACGAACCCTGCTAGCTAATGCTGCATACAGTGGCAACCTAGATGTAGTGAATCTGCTCATCTCTAGGGGAGCCAACATGGAGCTTGAGGACAACCACGGGCAGACACCCCTCACACTTGCTGCTAGGCAAGGCCACACCAAGGTCGTCAACTGCCTGATCGGCTGCGATGCTAACATCAACCACACAGATCATGATGGATGGACTGCCTTAAGGTCTGCAGCTTGGGGCGGTCACTCTGAAGTGGTCTCAGCTCTCCTCTATGCAGGTGCCAAGGTTGACTGTGCAGATGCAGACAGTAGAACTGCCCTTAGGGCAGCTGCATGGGGAGGTCATGAGGATATTGTCCTTAACCTCCTCCAGCATGGTGCAGAGGTCAACAAGGCAGACAATGAAGGAAGGACTGCACTCATTGCTGCAGCCTACATGGGGCACCGAGAAATTGTCGAGCACCTGCTGGACCATGGCGCTGAGGTAAACCATGAGGATGTCGATGGAAGGACTGCACTGTCCGTTGCAGCTCTTTGTGTGCCTGCTAGCAAAGGTCATGCTTCAGTGGTGAGCCTCCTTATTGACCGTGGAGCTGAAGTGGACCACTGTGATAAAGATTGCATGACCCCTCTTCTGGTTGCTGCCTATGAAGGACACGTGGATGTGGTGGACTTGCTTCTAGAAGGAGGAGCAGATGTTGACCACACGGACAATAATGGGCGAACTCCCCTGCTTGCTGCAGCATCCATGGGACATGCTTCTGTGGTCAATACGTTACTTTTCTGGGGTGCTGCTGTGGACAGTATTGATAGTGAAGGAAGGACAGTGCTTAGCATTGCATCCGCTCAAGGGAATGTGGAAGTGGTCAGAACTCTGCTGGACAGGGGCCTGGATGAGAACCACAGAGATGATGCGGGCTGGACACCCTTACACATGGCTGCGTTTGAGGGACACAGGCAGGTGTGTGATGCCCTCCTTGAGCAAGGTGCTCGATGCTCAGAGGTGGACAACGATGGACGAATACCCTTGATCCTAGCTGCTCAAGAGGGTCATTATGATTGCGTACACATCCTTCTTGAGAACAAATCTTGCATTGATCAGAGAGGGTATGATGGGAGAAATTCTCTAAGGGTGGCAGCCCTGGAAGGACACAGAGATATTGTTGAACTGTTGCTGAGCCATGGTGCTGACATAGACTACAAGGATGCAGATGGCCGCCCAACTTTGTACATACTGGCACTTGAAAATCAGCTAGCCATGGCAGAGTATTTCTTAGAGAATGGAGCGAATGTAGAGGCAAGTGATACAGAAGGCAGAACAGCGCTCCATGTTTCATGTTGGCAGGGCCACGTGGAAATGGTGAGGTTGCTGATCAGCTACCATGCAGATGTAAACTCTTGTGACAATGAAAAGCGATCTGCACTTCAGTCTGCCGCGTGGCAAGGCCACTCGAAAGTCGTCCAGTTCTTGATTGACAATGGCACTCATGTTGACCACACATGTAATCAAGGTGCCACTGCACTTGGCATTGCTGCTCAGGAAGGGCACATTGATGTCGTCAGGATTCTACTAGAACACGGTGCAGATCCTAATCATGCAGACCAGTTTGGCCGTACAGCCATGAGAGTTGCAGCAAAAGGAGGACACTCAATGATTATCAAACTCTTAGAGAAATATGGTGCCACAAGTCTCAATGGGTGCAATCCTTCACCTATACACACCATGGAGCAGAAAACTCCACTGTCAGTCACAGGAAAGATGCAGTCACTCACTATCAAATCCAGCAGTTCCGGCAGCACGGGAGCAGGAGATATTCAGTCAACAGGTCGAGGTTTATCAAACGGACCTGTTCACGCTTTCAGCTCTCCTTCAGAGTCGCCAGATTCCACAGTGGACAGACAGAAGTCCTCGCTCTCCAACAACTCCCTCAAAAGCTCAAAGAACTCTTCACTGAGGACAACTTCATCCACCTCAACAGCCCAGACAGTACCCATAGACAGTTTCCATGGGCTTAGCTTTACAGAACAGATCCAGCAACACTCTCTGCCTCGCAGTCGCAGCAGGCAATCTATAGTCTCTCCTTCTTCGACAACCAAATCCATTGGCCCGCAGCCTGGATCTCCTACCAGTGAATTTGACTGGAGTCAGGTGAAACCAGGGCTAAAGTCTTCTAAAGGAGGAAAGAGTGGGAATGGGACAAACAATAGTTCAAAAAAGGAAGGGGTTGGAGACAAGAAGAAATCAAAGAACAGTAATGCTCCTCCACAGAGTCAGGTTTTGGAGTATGAGATGACTCAGTTTGATAAAAGGATTGCTCTCAACAAGCCAGTGTCAAACATTGCAGTAAAGGATCCACACTGTAAGATAGTGTTGGGAGGCTCAAACCCTCTCGATTCTGGCCAGTCACAGGAGGCGTTTTACATCCAACAGCAGAGTTGTGCAGAGAAGAAGAGAAATGGGATCATGACCAACCCCAACTACCACCTGCAGGGAAATCAAGTCTTTTTAGGGAGAGTCTCAGTCCCCAGAACTGTGACCAACAGGGGACATCAGGAAGTTCTTGACAGTTATCCAATAGGGGAGACAGAATTAAGCCTTAAACAAGCTCTGAAACTGCAGATTGAAGGATCAGACCCTGGGTTTAACTACAAAAAAGAGACGCCATTATAACTGGTAAGTGGCTGACTGTGCTTAACTTAAACCCTGTTTAATTTATGACTACTTACATACAAGTTGGCATGGGGCTTATTCCGCAGCTAAATGTAGATTTGTGACTGGTGTCCACTCTGTGATTGAGATTATAGTGCAAGTTTGAAATATGTGTAGTTCTTTACATAAAGCTGTAATTTTGCTCTTCAGATTTGGAGTTATGACATCACATGGCTCTGAGCCACAGTAAATGTTACATTTAGAGGGTAATTGGTCTTTCGTTTCCTAAATGTTCTATTGCCATAGTCAGTAATGCTGTCATTAAAGTGACTGTAATAGAATTATTCATGTATTTTCTGTGAAAAGGTATGTATGTCGGGAAAACATTTCCAACCAAATCCTGACCCAAAACATTTTGTTGGTGTTGCAGGCATCTTGAACTGAATCCATCATCCTGACGTTATGGAGAATGTGCCAAAGCAACTATTTTCATCCGCAAAAAGATCTGGGCTTGTATGTATGAATTTTCTCAGACCAGTAGTGCTTGATCTAGGATCTAGCTTTTCGTGTCCCAACACAGTTGAATACAGTTAAATATAACATAAATACAGTTAGACCTCCAGAGAGGAACTGCTCGTAGATCAGCACATACATTCTGAACATTATACATACGCTCCCAGAAGTCATTGCTCCACCGCCCTAAGTGGAACTCCTCAGAGGAAATAAAAAGAACGAGGGAGGGGAAAAAAGTGAAAACCCAAGGGAAGAATGTCGACTGCAGCAGAAAGGCTAATATGAACTGAATATCTATGTGCCTACCGATGTTACAGCCTACTCATATTCATGCACACCGTCATTTTAATTTAATGTATTGATATTTAATATGCAGTGTATGCACTTTTTATTTTGAATAAGAGAAAACAAATCCAAATCACTTGTGTTCACTTTCTTTTTTTCTTATTTTTGGTGCTTGTTTTAGGTTTTATTTTTTAAAATCAAAGTAATTATTCAAAATGTACATTTCGTGTTTATGATTGTTTCAGCGTCCATGTGTTAATTCGCTGCCTGTATAAAATGTGCAAATAGGACAGCAGTGTAACAGTCAAGTATGTTGCTCTCTTTTCTGGAGAAGAAAAAAAAAAACAATAATATCCGGGGGAAAAAAAAAGCAACAATCCACTACATCTCTCTTCTGAGTCTCGTGAACATTCACTGAAAGATCCCAACTTCTGTCAGCCTTCAAAGTAGAAAGCATATTCAGCAGCATCAGTAACCGTGTAACGTCAATAGCAGCCACAAGTTACTCCTTTTCAGTGTAATCAACCATATTTATTTTGGAAAAAAAGCCACTTTCAGTTGTATTTTATGCTGTATCATGGTGCTGTGTGCAGATTTTTGCCTGCCATTCTGGTTATTTTTCACCTCCGTTGCCTACATCGTATGACAGTCTTATTTTAACTTCATATCGTGTGTATTGTAGTATTATTGGTGCCCTGAGGGAAGGGGCTTCTTTGACCCCACCTCACTTTTTTATTTAGTCCCTGTGGGACTCAATTTTTTTTTTAAATCCATTTATTGTTGTGTTTAATTATTTACATACATATTTAAACACGTGATGGTGTATCATTAACAGAGATTGGTGCTATATGCAAAAAAAGTTCTCAATGATTTAAGTGCATTTCGAAAAAAAAAAACATTTGTAAATTGACTGTGGGTGAGTTTCTCAAGATGCATATTAAGCTTAATCTTGAACTGAGCTCTATTTTCAGTCTAGGATGAACCTTTTTGTGCGGTGAAAACCCACCCTATGTTTCAGTGCACGAAGGCTTGCGGCTCTACTCTGCAAAAAAACATATCTTGCAAGTGAAAGCAATTATCTTACTGCACTGGCAGGTATTATTTATTTATTTTTATTTTTTTTTAAGTATTATTTCTTGATGACATCAAAAATAACTTCACAAAGTTTCGCATAAAATAAGTCAAATGTTTAGAAATACGTTGGAACCGTTTTATAAGATCTATACAGTCTCACAATGAAAAATTGATACTGCATACATTTAAGAAGCTTTCACTTGGCAAGATATACTTTTTTACAGTATCCTTATATTATAGTATATTAAGATATATCAGCAATGAAAGAGCTGTCATGGCAAAGTCTTCACAAGTGTAACCCTATATAATGTCTATCTCTAATGTCTATCTGTAGACATCAGATGCAAGTAATAATTAGGTTTCAGGGCATAAGTATAAAATGTATAATTGTCAAGCCAAAGTTGAAATGGTTGGTGAGGGCTCAGTAAAAACAATTGCACACTGCAAAAAAGGAAAGCATCTTAAATGTAGGCAATTATCTATCTATCTAGATAGATAGATAGATAAATCGATAGATGAACAGACAGACAGACAGACAGACAGACAGACAGACAGATAGATAGATAGATAGATAGATAGATAGATAGATAGATAGATAGATAGATATACACACACTCCAGTTCAAATGTTTGGAATTATTTGTTTCACTTCTACAATATCCAGGACTTATTTATACAGTGCGTACATTTCAAAATTATAAGTTTGACACCAGAAAGCAATTAAATGTTTTAAAAGTTTTAATTATAAATAACACTGTAATATGTAATGTGCATAACATATAGTCACATCTGCATTGCAAAGATATCATCCCCCCCCCCTCCAAATGTGTATCATTCTGAATGTTTACTTTATTATAGCCTCAATTTCAACATTATATAGCTTTCTTTGTTATTATGGAATCTATTACAACTCATTTATCATTCTGGAATTCTGGACACATCTTTACAGACAACTGTAAAGTAAACAAGTAGTGTTACAATCATTTTATAACTGCATCGTCAACATATTACTGAGTGAACAGTGATTCCATACACTGGTATTTGCAAAATGTTAAATAGCCCCTGATTAAATGACATATTTTGCTGATTTTCCAAGTGAAAATAAGTTAACACGTCCACTTTTCTATACATTTTAATTGTAAACATAAAATGTAAGCTGTGCCATAACGTTTGCACACATTTTCTCATTTTTCCATTATGTTAGAGTTGAATAAATAGTAATTGCACCTTGTGTACTTGTATTAAAATGATCTGACCATGCAGTTAGAAAGTCTCACTGGATAAGATCATCGTAATCATAATATTACTTTAACAATCTCATAATGAGAAAGATTTATTGCCTACATTTGGAGGATATCGTCTTTTGCAGTGTAGCAGAAAACGGTGGAGGAGGGGTCGTGGATGCTGTCGAGGGATTTTAGACATCTGTTCCCGAGTAGGCAAAGGAGTGAATCTGTACAAGCTGATTGTGTGTAGTGATCCATTTTGTGCTGCTGGCAGTGAAAAGAAGAGTGAAATAAAAAGAAAGGCCTTTCAGTACAAAAAAAAAAACAGGCCTTACAAAGACTAGTGAAAGCTCAGGATGTCTTAACAAGAGCTCTCTTTTGAACAGAGAATGAGAGAGTGAGAGAGAGAGAGAGAGAGAGAGAGAGAGAGAGAGAGAGAGAGCCTTTGAAAATGAATTCTGGACAGTATTCAGAAAAGTCAAGCCATCTGTTGACCTGCCATGTTGCTTTTTTTTTTTTTTTTTGTCACCACTCTGCATGTCGTCTGTCTGTCTCTGTAATACCTACGCCTTGGGATTCATTGAGAGAAATTTGAGAGAGGTTTGATTGTAAATAGCTTACCATGTACATTTAAACCTCACATTTTTAATGTTTTGGTTTGTTTCTTGTATTATATTAAGACAAATTTTTTTTGTTTTGTTTTTCTGACATATTAAAATGCTTAATAAACATATTTGCTTTACTGCGGAAATAATGTGTGCTTCTCTGTGACTTTTCTCTTTTCTCTAAAGTAACTGTTACTGTGTGTATTACTAAGTGATGACCCTATGCTGTTCAGATTTCAATGAAAAGTAATAAGGCACTCAAGGTCATGTTAATGAGTGATTCGGTCATGGATGCTTGCGCAGTGAGATTATGTGACCCACAAAAATCTGTTATGTTTATCCTCATAGTTTACGCTTTCTCACATGCAAAATGGGGAAAGCACTTTAAATGTGTTTTTTTTGATAAAAGACTGGGTTTCGCCCCAGACTTTCTCATTTGATCGGATGGAATTTTTGCTGATGGTCTGTAAAGCTTGAACAATTTAACAGCAGTAGCTATTAAACTATCAGCTATTCAGATGAAGGCTTTAAAAGTGAATCCAGGAAAGAAATAGTCCTTTATGAGCAAGAATTCCCGTATATTGCACAAGAAAAGCATCAACAATTGAGTGCTCTTCAACTAGCGTTTAAGGTATTTCACCCTCTTTGGTCCAGAATGTCATCAAAAGATCAAGAGAAACCAGAGAAATCTCTGAGCATAAATGGCAGGGAGCGTGAAAAACGTTGAATGCCACTGACCTTTGATC